>NW_011342298.1:132241-153248 GCF_000735185.1 Notothenia coriiceps | reverse complement strand
AAGTATCTGCTCTTAGGCTAGCCCACACTAGTGCTACCCCAGATCCTGCTCCTTTCCTGTCCTCGACCACTTTGAGCCTGTATCCCTCTCTTCTCTCTCAGATGTGGTCAAGCACCTGCGGCCGACAAACTGCAGCTCAGATACCATTCCCTCTCGCCTTCTCAGAGATGTTTTTAATTCAGTTGGAGCAAGTATTTTATTACTATTAAATACCTCTCTTGGCCAGTGGCGTACTTGGGTGGGCCACATGCACGTCTGGCCCACCCACAGCCAATCAGCGCTTCATAGCGCAGAGCCGGTAAACCCAGAAGGAAGTGCCACAAACTGCAGTTCATCTAGTGGCCGACAGGGGATGGATGCAGAAAGGAGCAATTCCCATAGACCCCCATGTTAAAATGCCCAACTTTACATCAGAAATAAACATGTTTCTAGCCTGGATCCAATAAAACTTATTCTGGATATAGTTAGATTCCAACTTCATGACAATGGAACAGGGAGTGCATTTTTTTTACCGTGAGTTTTTATAGTAAGTACAGTAACTTTTGCCGTGAGTGAATGAAAGTATTATTTCTTCTTGAAGCCTGCAGTTTAGCGTGTACACATTTGCTGAATATGAAAACACTCAGTGTGTGCCCATGTGCGACTGTCAAGGATAAACAACCTGTGGCCGCCGATATATATATTTATATATATGTCATATGTATTATTGCTACACAAACATTACATTGCAGTTGTAGTGTCGCCAACTCCGTTTCTAATATGCAAAAAGACAGCAACATACGTCTTTTAGATCTTTCCAGACGAGAGATCTCTCTCCCCGTCTGTGTGCCAAGGCACACAGGGGATAGGGCAGTTAAAACCACGCTCTGCTACATGCATTGCAACACACACCACACACACCACACACACACACACGGAGGGAGATGGCGGAGAGAACGCGCTCCGAGTGTGTGGTTAAACTAAATAGCGCGTGTCGATGTGGACATGCTCAGGTTACCAAAGTGAATAAGAAGTTTAGCAATGTTAAGGGCCCCGGAACCACAAGGGCAATCTTTGTTTTCAAAAAAACCATTTTTTTTTTTTTTAGCCAAAAAGTTGCACACAATTTCAAGACCCGGAGGAATTCACCGGGTTTTCGAACTGTCCTTTTTTCTAGCCAAAGCCTCCTGTTAGCCCCCATCCTCAACCCGAAGTAACGTTTTTGTTTTTTTTTCCCACCTCAAAAAGGTTGTTTTAGTTTATTGCCCTTCAGCACGCCCCCAAACACCACGGAAGTTTAAACTACAATTTTGATACATAAACAATGGGGTTTTTTAAAAGATTTTAGAAGGTAACTGAGTTTTATTTTTAAAAATTTTTGTTTAAAGTTTTTCAGCTCCTTATTCCTGCTTTTAACAATTTCTTGTCCCAATCAGATTATTTTTTAAATACGAATTTTTTTGGTTTAAAAAAACCATTTGTTTTTTGTTTTTCTTTTTTTGATTGTGGAAATTTTAAAAAAAAATGTTTTTATTTTTAATTTTTTAAATAAAAAAGCAATGTTTAGTTTTTGGTTCCACAAAATTTTATTTGTTTTTTTAGTAAACGTTCCCTACCTTTGTTTTTTTTTTTTTTTTTTCTTCCAAAAGAACTGAATTTTAAAAAGTACTTGTTTTTAAAAAAAGCAAGTGGTGGTTTTAGTGGGGGGGGATTTTTTTTTTTTAACCTGGTTTTTTTTTTTTTGGGAAAACGGTGGGGTGGGGTGGGAACCCGGGAAAAAGACCACCTCGCGCTCCGTGACTATTCCAAACGGGGGGGGGGGGGGCTTTTTGGGGGACTCTTGTTTTGGTCCGCCGTTTGTCCCAAAAGCGCAACTTTATAAGGGAAAAAAAATTGGCCGGGTTTTTAAGACAAAGGTAATTAAAAATTAATAATCCAGCGAACCCGATCCGGCCCCTTTCTTGCGCGGACCGCCTTATCAACTTTCAAATGGCCCCCCGGGGACCCAATAGTTCCCTCCAATTGTGTGGGAAAAAAAACGCCCCGGGAAAACAAAATTAATTAAAAAATGCTTGTGTTTTTTGTTGCCAAAGTTTCCCCCGCCCACAAAGTTGGGGGGCGGGCAACCACCCTGGTTATTTTTTTTCCCCCACCTCTAAAACCCAACCCAAAACCCCGGTTTTTTTTTTTACCTGTTTTGCTTTTTTTTTCTCCCTCACACAACAAAATTTGGCCTTCAAATTCAAGTTTTTGGCGCGCCAATTAAAATTTGCTTTTTTGAAAAAAGCCTTACCCGTTTTTTTTTTTATAAATAATTTTTATACTGTTGAAAAACTCTGCCTAATTAAGGCTTTTTTTTTTTCCGTCCAATTTTAAATACAACAAAACACAACACTTTTTGCCCGCCAACTGAAAATTAACCAAACTGGGGCAATGAATTTTTTTAGAAAATTGTAAAATAAAGAACCAGGGGCTTTTTTATATCAACTTACCACATTCAGTTTTTTTTGGGCCCAGAATTTTTTTTAAATAACTTTTACCAAAAAAGATTTCAAGCCCCCATTTGGTGGCCCCCCCAGACCATTCAGCGCCCCCTGGGTTTTAAAAAGCGGTCGTTTTAAAAGTTTTTGGAACAACATTTTTAAAACCAACACATAATTTAACTTGGGCGATGAAAAAACATGCGCCCAAATTTTTTTTTTTTTTTATTTCCAATTGTTTTTTCAATCCCCAACAAAAAGGGTAGGGTTTCAAAAAAAAAGGGGCAAAAAAATAAAAAACACAACAAAATTTTAGCCAATTAATTAAACAGAATTTTCCTGAAAAAAAAAAAAGTTGCACCAGTTTTTGTTAAGGCCCCCAAAAATTTTAAACAATTTTGTTTTTGCTTAGAAGTTCAAATATTTTTCCAAAGGTTTTATTTTTTTTTTTTTTTAAACCAGGCCCACATCCAACCAAGTTTGCCATTTTTTAACTTGAAGACAAATAACTAAGCCAAAAAAAAAAAGTTTTCAAAATAAATTGTTTGGCTTCAACAATTACCCAAAAAAAACAAGGCGCTTAAAGAGCCTTCCCAAAATGGCCAAAGCACAAAAGAATAGGTAAAAAGTACTGTTTAGCAAAATTATTTTTTTGTTCCACTTTTTTTTTTTTCCAAAGTAATAAACAAAAAAAAAATCATAACGGTTTTTGGTTTCACCATTTTTTTTTTGTTTTGACGCCCAGACAAAAACATTTTAACCAAAAAGTGCAAAAAATTTAAATTGAAAAAATACAAGGAAAAAAGAAACTGTTTTCCAAACCCATTTCAGTGCCAGCAAACCCCATAACAAGGGAATACGGGTAACCGTTAAATATGTAAAAAAATTGAATAGCTACAACGTCTACTTATAGTAAAAACTAACTCTAGGGCGTTTTTTGCTTACAATTTTCACCTCATTTTTTTGTGATTTTTGGTTCCCCTCGCTTTGAACTTTCTTCAATGGGAGAAAGGGGGAAACATTTTTTTTTTTTTTTTTGTTTTTTTGAAAAGCAAGAAAAAGCCCAAGTTGAATTTTTTTTTTGGCTGCATAAGGGAATTTGGTCAACTTTGCCCCAATCCCTAAGACAAATTTGGTGGAAAGAGTGCCCTTGTTTTCAAAAAAGTTTCCAGGGCGAGCCCCCAGCCCCGAGGTTTGCTACCCCTTTGAATTTTGGAAAAGTTTTTTTTCCATCGGGCGGTTTGTGGAGAAAAGCCTTTTGATTGTCACATTTGGTTTTTTAAAAATTGTTTTGGGATGTCCAACATACCTTGAAAGCCGCCACCAGAATTTTCGTTTCGCTTACTTTTTTTCTGAAACCGTTTAAGGGAAAAGCTTGGCTTTGTTTTTTTTTTTTTGAACATTCCTTTCCCGCAAAACTTTCCGCTGGCCCCGGGTTTTAGTGCGCCCTTTGGGCAAAATGGTCAAAATTAAGTTTCCCCCCCAGTGGTATAATTTTTTTCCCCCTTGTTCCGATGGCAGGGGAAACCACTTTTTCTTGCTTTTCTGGTTTTTGAATTACGTTTCCCCCTCCTTTTATTGCAACCAGTTTTGAAAAGGGGTCTCTGGGCCCAAAGCCCCCAATCCCATCACGTTTTTTTTCTGTTGGGACAAGAAAAAGCAAGTTTCGCCATCCAATCGAACGCGGCCAAAAGTTTTTTCTCTTTTAAAAAACGCTCTTCAATGAAATCCTGGTTCATACACATGCCGTTGTTTTTTTGTTGGGCCGAGAAAAAAATGTGGTTTGTTGTTTTTTTTGGGGGAAAAAGGGCCCCGTTCAGAAAAATGCAAGTTATCCCCCCGACCCCGGTGCTCCAAGTCTGTTTCGCTGAAAAGGTTCCAGCCTTTTGAAACCCTTTTTGGAATCTTGCTTTTCGCCCACAATGATTTCAATTTAACCCGTTTTTTTTGGTCCTTCCTTGTTTTTTTTACGCTTCAAAAGAAGTTTGAAAAAGGAAGAGATTTTATGTTTTTTTTTTAGAAGTTTTGCCCCTTTTATCAATAAGGAAACCACCGTTGTTTAATAGCCCCACCCAATTTTAGAAAAAATTGGCCCACTTTCAAAAAAAAAAATGGTTTTTTTGCCCCCCGCGTTTGTTTGGTTTTGGGGTGGGTTTTTTTTTTCTAAATCCACGCCGGAAGTTGGTTGGGGCGGTTTTTCATGTCACTTTGGGTTTTACTTGAGTTGTAGGAAATTTTTTTTTTGGCCGCCTTAGGCGGAGGCCGGCCGCACTCGGGAAAAGGTTTGGTTTTTCCTGGGCTGGCCCATCCTTGCCCGCCGCGGGGCCGCGCCAGTTTTGAATTAGGCCCGGTTATTTTAAGAAACCCTAATTTTTAAAAATAAAAAAGAAAAATCAATGGCTTCAAAAATTAGAAGTTGGGTTACGGCGTTTTACCCACCGCGTCCCCAACGCCCCACCGTACCCACGCAACTTGGGTTTTTAAAAAAGGGAAAAACCGAAATCGATAAGCCGGCTATCGGATAAAAAAAAAGTTTTAAAACCTTAAACGATTACCCACATCCCCCTGTTTTCAAGTTTTTTTTTTTTTTTAAAAAACACACATCTGAAAGGCCGGCCGCGGTGGCCCCCCTATTTTTTTTTGGGTTATTTTTTCACTGGCCTTAAATTTTTATGCCCCTTAATGGTTTTCTTTATTAGTGGCAATTTTTAAAAAATCATTTAAAATTCAATTAATGAAAAAAGGTTTTTTTCCCCCAGCTTTGCAGAACGCCCCACGGCTTAAATATGTTTTCCCCCCCTCCTGGCGCCCCCCAACCTACATTTTCTCAGGGCCCCAACCCACACAAGTTTAATTTCCCTGGCTAACCGCCACGTGAAAAAAAAACGTTTGGAAGAGGGTTTTTTTTAATTTTTTAAATCGGAAGTTGTTTTTCACAAAGGAAATTACGACTTTTCCCTCCGAAGGTTAGGCCCCCCCCGAAGTTGAGTAAAGAACAAAAGGGTCATGTTTTTATTATTTTGGCTACACAAACCATTATCTCGCAATTCCTTTTAGTTGGTCGCCCAACTCGTTTTTTTTCTAAACCCAAATGCCAAAAAANCTTTGAACCCAATTTGTGTTCTTTGACATTGAAAATAATATTGCATTGTGAAGCATGCCAAATTACACTTAAGACATACAACTGCAACGGGAGTAACAAACACAATGCAATATTATTTTCAATGTCAAAGAACACAAATTGGGTTCAAAGGTGTTGTTTTGTGTGGTAGAGGGTCGCTTTCATTGTGTTTTGCACCCCGGGCCGTTGTTTTGATATTCCGCTGAAGTATACGCTGTGACCGCTGTGACATAATAACTCTTTTTTTTTTCTTCATTTCGAGGGAAGGGGTGGGGGTTAGAGGGCCTAGGTATAAAACTCACGGCTCGCCACTGGTTTATACTTGTTTCCACACATTTCACAATTTGGGATTCAATGAAGTGTCTATCTATATATCCATCCATCTATCTGTCTATCTATCTATCTATCTATATGTATATCTATATATCTATCCATCTATCTATCTAGATAGATGGATAGATAGATAGATGGATGGATAGATATATACTTCATTCATCCCAAATTGTGAAATGTGTGGAAACAAGTATAAACATAATAACATTAAATACAAATAAAAGCAATAGACAAGAATATATGCATATAGCCTACAGTAGAAAGGACACGATGAATATTATAACATTTAATGTAGCCTTACTATGAAGGCTGACCTAAATACGGTGCTATTCTACGGATTACTAGGGTGTACTGTGTATGTTAGTGTGGGGAGTGTTGCAGTAGAAAATTCCACTGTAGTGCCGGTACCTTAATGTGAAACCCTACATGTTTGAGCACCCTCTATGAAACGTTAAGCTACCCCACAGCACCCCAAAAGACTGGCCGTGGCACATGACGGTTTTGTGTGCCCTCCCATGAAAATCATATGCCCTCTCTGTAGATTTGATCTGGTGCTCTCTCTGTGTGTGTGTGTGTGTGTGTGTGTGTGTGTGTGTGTGTGTGTGTGTGTGTGTGTGTGTGTGTGTGNGCCTTCAAAATAAAAGCATGCCAAATTACACTTAACGGCCCGTCCACACAAGTGACGTCACCCCATTCAAAGTGAATGGTGAAGCGTCAACGCACGCCGCTGTGTGGACGGGCCGTTAAGTGTAATTTGGCATGCTTTTATTTTGAAGGCGAATTCACGCTGTTGTCAGGAAGTTGTTGTTGCTATGGAAACAAGAAAAAAGTTTCACAGCGGGCGGAACTTGTCATAAAGTCCGCGATAATAAAACCCACCCATTTAGAGGGAAGATATGATTGGTCAATTGTACTGTCATTTGACATTACTCTCTCGTTCAGTTACTATAGCGGGCCCTCTGTGAATCGCAGAGGGCCAGACGAGCTTCTTTCATGTAACCCTTCACATTCAAACAGACTGAACAGGTTTTTAAATATTATTTTTAGAATATCTTAGGCCCTCACAGAGGGCCTAGAGGGCCCAAAAGGCTCTATACTGGTCAAAACACATGCAAGTGAAGAAACATCTTCACCGACTTCACGAAACATGTGTAGCGTTAAGTAAAAGTGCTGCATAATGCACAAGTGTCAATGTTTTCTAAATGCTTTGTACTTGTAGTTATGTTTCTTGATTTGCTTGTGTGTTTTATATATCGTTTCTGAAACTGCAGCGTTGCTCCTAATGGAAATGTTTTGGGACACTGTAGCGCGTCTGCACCTGTCGGCCACCGTAGCTCTGGCTGTCGGCCTCTTGATGGAAACAGTCACTGACAGTCTCGATGTGAAAGAGAGGTTGCTACTTAAGTATTCAGAGAGTTATCTGGATGTTTACGTTTAAGGTTAAAGGGAAAAACTAAAGCCTTTCAACATTTTGATTGCGGTGCGCCAAATAAGGATGTGCGGTGTGAGAAATGTATCATACGTGGCCGAGCTTCTCCACGGCCCTTCTAAGCAGTTAGCACTTTGACCCAGATTAGCGCTCTGCCAGGGGGGCACTTGGGAGGGACGGCAATGGAGGCTGCTTGTTTCCACTAGAAAACACACTTGACATGTGTACAGCCCCTATACACAGGCGTATGGTGTTCCTCTCCATCGCTTGTGTGAGGTGGTAAAGCTGCGGCCGGGGATATAAATTACTACCTACATCTGAGACACAAGATGATTAGTATTTGAATATTGTGAAGTACTCTCTAAGGCAGAAAAGATATTCAATTAGTTCTTTGTTTTATCTCATTCGGCTAATAGACTGCGTGTCTACCCGACTTCAAACTCCCTGGCTGCCCTCTGTGCCTGACGTTATGTGTCATAAACATACGCTGCTGCTCCCTCGAGGCCATAGCACAGACCCACTTGAATTAGCAGACAACAGCCTGTCATCACTGTCTACTCTATACAAAAACTGGACAGTGGCTAAGGGCAGAGAAAAAAATAAAGGGGAAAAGGCCATTGAAGAAAAGGCTGGAAAGAAATCCCCTCTCTCTCTCCTTCTCTCTGTGTCTCCATTTGTGAGAAGGGAAAAAGGGAAGAGGAGACTTGGCTCTGCCTTTAAAGCACTTAAAAAACCAAGGTCACCTCCTGGTCAAATCTGTGAAATGAGAAAATGGCTAAAGGGGCAAGAGGCCGGTGGCAGATAACATGAGAATGCACTATCTCCTCCATACACATTTAGTGAGGGAGAGGAAGGGGAACTGGCAGGCTTTTCAAAAGGCTCTGTTTTGAAATGAGGACTGGAGACACAATAAGATGGCCCAGTTTCACCCAGTATGACAGCACATACATTGAAGTGCTCTTAGGGAATTAGCTTTTTGGTTAAGCAGAGCGTGGACGGCCATAGAGCTGAATGGGAAATCTCCCAACCAGGTATAGCAGCGGCTGAAAATACTGAGGTACATTTAAAGGTGAAGCCTCCATTTTAGTCGAAAAACTTTGGGGTAATTAGGAAAATGCACTTTTAAAATTGCTGTAACACAATGTACCAAAAACCTGTAAACCATATTTGTTCACAGGACTAGTTTCTCCTGGAGTCCTACTGTGATTTGTATAAACTGCTGCTCGACGTCCGTTTAATAGTGTTACTCAGCCATTAACACAACGTGTAAATTGATAGTTCAACATAGGGCTGTACCCGAACACCCGTTCGTTGGAGTACTATTCGGGTTTCAATTTCGTTATTCGGATATTCGCTTTTTTATTTTAATTTTATTTAACACTTAACCATAAACGTTATCGTTTACTTTCTCCGTGTTTATATGTAGATATGACTTTTTCTCCGTTAATCTCCGTCACGTTGTTTCCATAGCAACAACAACTTCATGTCAACAGCGCTAACTCTCCTTCAAAATAAAAGCATGTCCATACAAAATAGGAAGCCAGGCCAAATTACACTTAATGCAATATCCTTTTCAATTTCAAAGAACACAAATTGGGTTATATACATTAACAAATAACTATAAAACAACAATACTGTAGAATATCAAAATGAATGCCGTGAATAAACCGAAATACACGTGTTGAAGCGGTTCGCTGCTGATTACTACGCGCCCCCCCCCCGCGCGGGACGAATATTCGCTGCTGATTACTACCGAATATCCGGAGCCCGAAAAATGGTATTCGGGACAGCCCTAGTTCAACAACATATCACCTGCTAGACAACATCTATTGCCGATCCCATCGCGAGTCATAGTTTCTCTCCCACAAACTAAAACTGTAACATAATGACATCAATGTGTACATCCTACACATTGCACGTGATAGGCTAAGGAGACGGACATCTCTAAGCAGTTGACAAATCACAACAGAGCCGGCCAGCTAACCAATCAGAGCAGACTGGGCTCTGGTTTCAGACAGAGGGTGAAAGGAGGTGCTGCAGCACAGGCAGTATGAGACAAATAAAGAGCTTTTTGAACATTGAAGCATGGAGACATGTCCCAGAGACACTAAGTACAAATATTAACCTGTAGGGAGCGTAATAGGGCTCCTTTAAACAAAATGATTGCATGATTAGTTTGTAAACCCTAACCCTTTTTAAAGCTTTTAAGCTCACTTTTGGTCTATACAGTATACTGTAGCAAAATCAGCAATCATGCCTAAGCAAAAAAAGGTAGTTCAGATAAATAGCTTGAACATCCTTTATTTTAGCTTTAGTAGAAAATAGTAATATCATTGTATGAATTGAGGCAAACATTCATGCATTGTCCAAGTGGATCGTCTTTAAAGTTAAACTCAAGATATAAGTAATCTTTAAAGTTTTACATTTCAAAATCAACCTTCACAATCCCAGAGATCACAAATGATTTCCTCCCAAATGCAGGAGAATGAGCAACAATGAGAACATGAGATGTAGCACACAATACCTCAGAGGAGAAGCGCATGTTTCCTGGAGGCGCCTCTTTGCCGAGACATCGACTACCTATCCCAGCACTAGACTCATGGGAGACTCTGGAGGATGCAGGGATATAGAATACTCTCCCAAGTCTCAAGCATGAATATTTGATGGGGGATGTGTGACGGCCGATCACTAAAAGACGTTTATCTCCAATACCCCTGACTGGGCAGCCCTCGCTGAGCCTCTCCTTTGGTAATCAAAAACAAACGTTTCATGGATGAAAAAGCCCTTTCAAAAGAATCTTTGATACCACTGTAATGCACGCTTGGAAGATTAGCTCGGCTGCTGGGACCGCATTAGGATTCAAAATCTGTTACGAACATCAGAGACATCCTTTAAAATATTAGATTTACAACAAATTGATAAAGTGCAGACTTGTTTATTCCTTACATCTCGCCTTCCTGTTTGTTGTGACTGACCGCCCGTGAATCTCCAACAGCACATGGACGATATTAATTAGCTATTCTGGGACTCAAGCCTGTACTTATTCACCCTTAACGACCCTGTTTGTGCCACAGCAGCATTACAGTGTTCAGCAAATTCCTCCGGTCATTGCTCAGACCTTGAGTTTTCCATCAGCAGCCCATTATTTTATAACCTTGTTTATGCAGAACACTGTGGTCGTTCTGATACATAAATGAGCTCCCAAGTTCTCATAAAAATTCGGCCAAAGGCAGTCGGCAAAAGAAATCACGCTGATTGGCTGTTCAGCTTAGCGAATCAGTGCATGAGAAGCTAAACGGAAGTGAGGGACCTAAATAAACTATTAAGAAGGCAAATCTGAGATTTCATTTAACTCCAGGTCTCGACAGGTTGGGGAAAGCCCCGTGAGCTTCTCGCTGTACGAAGTCTGTTCTTCTTCTCTCGGTTATCACGCAGTCTGTCTTCCGGTTGTTGCCTCTTTTGAATGACGAATACACACTACCGCCACCTGCTGGTAAGGAGAGTTATTGCCACTCACGCATGCGCAGTTCGTACGTGCTTCTTGGCCGTCGGCTGAATTCTTTGCGGTGTGTTCCAGTGCGACACATGGCCGAGACGCAAGGTGACACAACAGTCGGGTCCGTCTGTGTCAGTTCTTTGGTGTCAGCTTGGTGTGTCCGGGCCTTTAAAGCATGATATTGTTGAGTAACTTTGTCAATCATCATCTCTATCAACCCCTGCAGATGTATTATAGAAATATTGTGCTATGGGACAGGAACAGTCTAACCCTAACACTTGGCAAAGCAATATTAAAGACTATGGAGCAAATCCCTCCGCTCATTGGTCAGAATATGAGTATTCCATCAATCATCCTATTAAATGATATCATTTGGGAAAACACTGAGGTATCAACCACCTGCAGATGTGTTATTGGCATTTAGTGCCATGGGGCAAGAAACGTCTGTTTAATTGCACCTTTTACTTCCATCTCTTCTTGTGAAGCGGCTTAATGGCCAACAATAAAGGCCATTGGTTGCACTGGGCCACAGCCAGTTGCCCTATGTGTGACGTAAAGTGAGGCTGATTCGATTTATGGTTACATAATAACACAACGTCAGAGTCTATATGGCTTTTTTCTATCACTTGCATTTAAAAGTGTGGTGGCAGTTTATTGCTATAATCAGATGGAACTAAATGAGGCACCGAACCAACTATAATACAATTACACTTTAATTAACGAGTGTTTTACTGTTCAGTGACATTTATGCTCAGAGCTAAAGACTAAGAATGTCTCCACAAAGATGACATTGGCTAATTTCCCAGGTCTTATTCTGTCTCTTTGTCCTCCAGAAAATCAATTAGACTCCGGTGGAGGACAAAAGTGCCCTGCAGAGAAAACGGGTGTGACAATCTACTATATATTCTCTAGTATTAAATATGTGTAATGACTGCTACATGCTAGTATGTCAACATTTTAATTAGTCCACTTAACAATTAAATGTTGACGAGATGTTTTTAATTACTCTTCTTTGAAAACAAAAGCCCTCCACTGTGAATTTTTCTTTTGATGATAGATCCTTCATTAACCCAACGTTAATGAGGGATCCGTCTGAGTTACAGCTGAGAGAAACACTACCTCTTGTTTCTGGATGTGTAGCCAAAGGGACTGGTTCTTTTGAATAGTGGTTGTCTGCAATTACTCGTGAGTAGGATCTGTTGCTGTCAGTTTGAGATGCTGACAAAGGATGCCCTTTGCCTTTGAAGTACCATATCCTGCCTCAGGTAAAAGAGTTCATAACTTGGCAACAAGGAAAACTTTTTCTTTGGTTCCCAGCCTCGGGCAGGCTTTTAGCCAAGTGGGCTCCTCTGATGTTGAAATATACACATTACACATACAAAATAGTGCCTCAAAGAAAGAAAAGAGAGAGAATCCTCATTTCATGAAAGTGCAACTAGACCTCTCTATCAAGAGTATGCTGCACATTTCCTCCTACCTTTTTGAAAGCAAATCAGAATCCAGTGAAAGCTTGTCTATGTGCATTATTAATGCCACTAGAGTGGAAGAAGATGCATCCAAATCTTCACCTGGCAGCATGGGCAATAAAAACACATCCTGTTCATCGTTTTCAGTGTTCATGTTTGAATGTGTACTATTTAAATGTTTTAAATAATACATGCTAATTAAAAACAGGTCAGGCCCAAAAGTAATTAATTTTGAAGACTTAAACATGTTAACTACATTATCTTATCGAGCCGTGTTTTCAGCAGGTTTCCAAATGTATTCCGCACACACAGCCTCACCTCTAGAGCCGAGGCTTTGAGTTTATTATTCAGCGTAAGTCGGCACACCAGCCCGGCTCCACCTTTGGCTCATTTCCGAGCAATTTTCAAGCTTCCTGTAAAATGAATATGCATTGCCTTTGCAGTGAATCCATTTGCAAGACAGAATGATAATGAAGAGAAAGTGCTTTCAAAAAACCCAATTAATCTCATGTAAAACGGCTGCTCAACGCTTCTAATGAGATGCCATTTTAATAAACGGGTATGTTGTACAACAAAGCCATTTGGTAAACATTATTGTTTATTGGTTTGATGACATGCAGGCAATGGAACGGATTGGATTTTGTGAAAACCGAACACACTTATCAATGTTTGATGTATAGAAAATGTGCTTTTTAACTCAATATACAGTGCAGGGATGTTGTTGTTACTCCAGAAGAAGTGCAAAGAGAAAATGCACATATTTTGTTTTCAGGAGTTTATACAAAACTGCATTAACATTAAACAGCTTCCTATTGAAAATAACCTTGAGCACTGAGCAATCTCCGGTACACAATGAATATTACAATAACTCAGGCAAATCAAGTTTGTCTCCATTGGAGGAAGCTGCTCTAAAATTGACACAAATTTAGATGGAAAATATTCATGAGAACCTCATAAACAGAAGCTTAGTGCAGGCACAACCTAATTTCTTTTTTATTGCACCATGAAAATCACCTTTAAGTGGCTCCTGCTTGGACACGCTGAAAGGAGAAACAGAACGTGGTCGTCCAGAGAGCCAGGCTGTGTCAAAGCTCAGGGAAACATTTTGAGAAATGGATCAAATTTGAGGGGTAATCGGTATCGTGTAAACAATGCAGCTTTCAGAAGAAAACAAATCAACTTGTTATCGACTGAAAACCTGCCGGCTGGATCTCTGCCTGGTTGAGTGTGTTTACTTATTCATCAAGGAGGACAGGGCCAGCTACTTTCTCAAACTCTGGGTCTTTTTCTTGATGTTGGACAAGCGGGGCGGACCCGATTAAAGATGCATGGTGACCAGTGATTTGAGCTCAAAGATCTCCTAGCTTTACGATGCCCTCTTCAAATATTCATGACTCCTACTGTGCGCAGTATTTGGCACATGGAGTTAATGGAGCTTTTGCGACCCATGTGTAAGTGCAATCTGTGTTTAACAGTGTGTAGGAGCTGCATCCTCTTCTACCATGCAGAAAGAAAAGGGAGGATGTGTGGGTAATGGGCTGAAGAGGCCATGGGGTTGCCTTCACATTGTCTTGAAAGATTGCCCCAGAAAAAGGAAAAGTGAGACAGGACCTCAATCAGTGTTACTGGGTGGTAAGGCACCCCGTGTCGTTCTGTCCGACCTGGACTCACCACACATCGCTTAGTATTCAGTAAGACACTCGCAGGATGAGAGGTAATAACACTGTACGGGCAAACTAAATGAATAGCTCGAGATGAAAAAGGTCCTTTGAGTTTTACAGAGTATTCATGAGCATTACTAACAGGGGGGGGGATGTCTTTGGGTTGGTCTGAAGGTTCACAGAATGGGTTCGGGATGCCACCAAATCTCAGACCAGCTGGTATCACTTCCCTGTTTCCATTGTGCTGTCTTTAGCACCCAGTTGGAGCAACAGTAGGAGGTCTTGTTTATAAAGGGAATATGTCAAGTGTCATTGTGTCCAACTGTCCGCCTGTGAAGCACTGTCAAATCTCATGTACAGTATATTTTGCATCTAGCAAGCTAGGGTTAGGGTTACGGTACGTCCACACAGCAGCTTTGAAAAAATCTTGAAAAGCTTGGAGCTGGGCGTGTCTGAAAGCTTGGGGATTTTTTGCGAGCAACGCGACCAACAACCAATCACATGAATCTCCCGCCCCGACATACAAAGCAAAAAACCCCGGGGATTTTATGCGAGCAATATATATATATATAATAAACTCCCCAAACAGGCGAAAACCTACCAGTTTCACCCACTGTCTCTGCCACCTCCCTCCATGCCTGGTTCCTCCGGTTTGTATCCCGGTAAATAGTTACTGACCGTAAAGAACCGGGTGATTTGCTACCGTAATTTCTCGTTTGGAATATGAGGAAATGAACTGCGGTATGTCTCTCCCAGCTTACACGCGGTTCGATTGGCTAGCGCTCGTACTGTCAGATTTGCATAAACGGGATTTGATTGGCTGACGCTTCCAGCTCACCTTCAAAAGTTGAACATTGCTCAACTTTTGAATCCTGAAAATCCTGAAAATCCTAAAAATCTTCGCTTTGCTTCCCCACAATGCAGTTTGGCGAAAAGCGAGGCAAAGTGACGTCACCCCCATTCAAAGTCAATGGGCAGATTTTTTTAAAGCTGCTGTGTGGACGTACCGTTAGGGTTATAGTGATCAGTTTTTTTAAATAATTCAGTACCAGAAGGGGGGACCAAGAAGTGTATTGTACGTCACAAGTCTGGCTGAATCAATTTCTAAACTTCGAGATCGAAATCCTAGAGTCCAAATGTGCACTTTCTGAATCCTACAAAGTGCAAATAAGTCTTATATGTTTTCCAAGTGGTGCTCAATTATGTAATGTGAGTGTAAAGAATCAATTTGTTAGTAACGACCACTTAACATTGATTTATATGTTTTTATTTTCTACAGACATTTTCAGAGGGCAAGTTTGATCAAGGTAAATTGGCAGATTTAATTTGCTTCTCATCTTTATTTTAGGCAATGTACTGTACATCCCTATATGTATCATTTTTTTCTTCTTCCAGTGAGGCCTCTCATTCAATTCCATTCTGTAATTGATTGTCACAGAAATGGTGATTTATTCTTGGCCCTTTGCCATCATTGTGATATATTCATATTTGCTTTTAAGAGAGTCAAAGCGATCCAGTCCAGCTAATAAGGCATCAAAGAGAGTCTAAAAATATCCACTAAGCCTCTTCTTTCTGCTCCATTCGTGGCTCAAAAGGAAATATGACAAGTGGTGGTGAAATCCCGCTGTAAGAGTTTTAAGTAGCTTCTACAGTGACACTTTGTATCAACCTACAGTCAGATCGCTCTACTCCCTGCTTGATCTCTTGACTTTGCAACCACTTCACTCTCTATTGCCATCACAATAAAACGTCGTTGCTGGGACTCGCTGGACTTGCCTTTTGTTGAATGTTAAGTGACGCTAAGGTGCTGTTTACACGATAACGCAAACGGTTGTATCCGCAACTTTTCGTTTAGCCCGTTCGTTCACGCGAGGCTGTAACGGAAACGCGGAAACGGACCCCGCAAACGATAACGGGTCCCAAGGTGGATAGATCTGCAACCGGAACGTTCTGGGGGGGCAAACGGCTCAGTGTGTACGATAATTTTCCTGAAAACGATGAGCCATAGCCCCGCCTCTCCCCACCTCTGCTCACTGCTGTAGCATGGTCAGTAGCTACTGCTAGTGCTACTGACCATGCTACAGCAGTGAGCTAGTGCTACTGCTACAGATGTTAGTGCAGATGTTAATGCAAAATCTACAGCTCCTCTACCACAACCATTAGCAACAAGTGGACATGGAGAACTACATAAACTACATGTTGCTAAATCCACCACGGGGCATAAACAGAAGGGCAACCATGGCAACCATGCTTGGGGGTCTCCTTCGCTGCTTTTGGTGTATTTTGTGGCGAAAGTTACTACGCCACTTACAGGCCCGGCATATGTACTACAGCGGACACGTTAAATGAGCCGAATGCGTGTGACCGGAAGACTTTTTTGAAAACGAATTCGGTGCGTAAACGCAAACGTTCCCGTGTAAATGGGGTCAAAGTGTGAAAGGCGATTCATTGAGTGTCTCAGTCTTCATGTTTTCTCATCCTGCAATGGTGCTCATTTTCGCACCTTGTTTTATTCTAGGCTCAGTTTCGAGATGCATGGGCGATTATTGCCTTTTGTTCAGGATGAGTGACAATGGGCGCTGAGCCATGGCCTGCTCACTCTCTCATTTGAGTCTCGCTGGCTGTGAAATACTGCCCAAATTAACAATATGAGAGGCAGCACAGTTCTGTCAGTGATGGATGTTCATGGAGGGCTGTAGTACATTTAAGATGAGATTTATGACAAAATGCAAACATATTAAGTTTGCACACAATTTCAAGAGCATAAGGATGAAATAAAATGAATAAGAATGATTATAACACTGTGCTAAACATTGTCCTTTGCCGTTTCAGCTGACCTAGCGGAGCTGAAATGAGGCTTTACCTTAGTTTTTCAAAAGCCATTTTCATTATTATGCCCCACTTATCAAAGTAGGACAGAGTATCTCTCACGCAGTGTACGGTCACCACTCCCGTGAAATCATAAAGCAGAAAATCACCATCCATCTGACATTTTTCGCAAGGGAAATAGCAGCGATAACTCCTGACTGACTTGGCATTTAGAAGTTGGACGTTTGTGCCCGGGGACAGGACAGGAACTGTTGGGTGAGATTCGAGAAGGAGCAGAGAACAAGTTTTCCCTTGTGGGAAAGGATCCGCTTTATCAGTCACAGCTGCTGTGTGGCTGGCGCTGGTGGGCACAGACGCTCGGTGAAACCCCTACATTTCACTCTACACACTGCATGGTGGGGAGTCTCTTAAAATAGAACACAATAATACGCATGGCGGGCTCTTCAAGGAGGAAATGTAACACGCCATATGGGAGCCAGAGCATGCAAAATATTGAAACATTGCTTTGGACACAGTTGTCTGATGCTGCGGATAGCTTTCATTCCTGACTTTGACAACGGCTGAGCACAGAATTATTTGAACACATCAATTGTTGGTATACGCATAAAGCTTATTGACTAGATGACAGAAAATGATGCGTCCTCCAGATCTTTGATATACTTTATTAATCCCCGTGGGGAAATTGTTTCTCTGCATTTGACCCATCCTAGTGTTAGGAGCAGTGTGCTGCCATTTTGAACGGCGCCCGGGGAGCAGTGTAGGGAACGGTGCCTTGCTCAGGGACACCTCGGTAGCACTTGCCGGGACTTGAACTGGTGACCTTCCAGTTGCCAAGCCAAGTCCCTATCGACTTCGCCACCACCGCCCTACAAATCCGTCTGTCCAATCCATCTACAAATCCATCTGTCCCTACAGATCCGTCCATTATGTTGAAAATAGAACTCACATCTTTAAGCTTTAACAAACATGTACCCTTACATTGTAGCTCAATTGAAAGGTGAAATATGATTCAAAATAATTAACAACTTAAGTAGCCAGCAGCAGGATGCCAACAGAGAATCAGTGAGTGCTTCTAACAAAAGACTTTGCTTGATGAGATCATTACCTTTGTTTTGCGTGATTGTTTTAACTGCAATCAGCGGTAATTAAATGAAAATACAGTATGTCACAGTTATCTGTTTACTACAATCCTATGCATTTTAAATGAGACTCATTAGCTAATAAACTGTACCTTGAACAGGGGTTATAAATGTCACTATTCAATTAGCAGAAACATTAAAAGTAAAGGAACGTGACCACAGTGTATCATTAGTCAAGTACAGCACGTTGTTCGTCCAACTCTAAAGGATTTTGCAAGATCAATCCAGGGGTTGTGAGACGTTTAGCTGGATAGAAAATGAATATTTATACACCAAAAGCAATGTATTTAAAATAATCTTTCTTTCTTCAGAATAACCCTAACCATAACTCCTTTAAATGAAACACTGACATAATAAATATTGATCGGATAAGATGGTCACACATTAAAAATCAAAACCACTGGCTAAACCATAGTGTGGATATTTATACCAATGTACAGTAAACCAATGTAGGCCCAACCTTTGTTCTATTAATAGCCACCATCCGATTAATGCCATTCCACATTTAGGTAACTAAATTATTTAGTCATGTTCCTCTTGACATCTTATGTAATTCATTCTATACGTTGTGCACCCTCCCCCAGTCAGACATTAGATTAACATCTGAGCTTTGGTTAGGCTAAAGAAATGGACATCGATCTAATTAACCCTATCCATGGCCCCTGTATATTACAAAGCACCCTCTCCCCTTCAAACCATTCCTTCAAGTATGCCCGTATGCCTCGTCACACGGGCAGAAAAAACCAGTCGAGTGTTGTCCTTGGGGATATGTAGAAATGATAGTGTTGTCAACAGAAGTGCAGACTGTTCAATTAGACACTGGGCTTCTTCCTGCAGACGAGAAGCACCACAATGATCCAATCAAGAGGAAAGCTGGCTGGTTAATATGGCCCGTCACATCTGAGCCCCCTTATCTCTCGGTGATGCTGCTCAACGCCAAAGCGTCACACAGCCCGCTTATTGCAATTGATTTAGAGAGCACAGAGAACCCGCCCCTATGACAAAAGGAAATACCAACCTGGTTGACGCACCAGATGGCAGAGCGGTGGCTTTTATCCAGCTGCCATGCTTTAAACTGCCGGCATCGCTTTGAGACACTAACTCCTGACATTTAACAAAGAGAAAAATGTGACCTGCGGGGCTCCATTCAAAGCGTAAAGGTCAAAAGCTTGACCCCCACAAGCCGGGAGAGAACAGTAGCATCCGCGAGTAGTATTCGTTAAATGTTGATGCTCGTCACACAATTAAAGCCTTTGTTCTCCCACTACCGCTGTGGCACAGACACAGTGAGCGGAGAGATGCAAGAGGCAATCTAGAGATGAAAGGTGAAAATGAAAAAGCTCATAAATCATGAAGCATTCACTCAAGTGCCTTGTGAGCCGTTCTTGAATCAAGCGACATTTATTATGCTTTTACACAAACCTGGTGACATTTACATTGTGTATTTCTACAAGGCCATTTCACCAGTGCATAACAAAGATCTTGGAACCTTGAACTGTACCCAATGGCTCCGTTAGCCATGAATAAACCATGCAATGCAATCGTGATGAAGGAGTCGACTTCTCCCACTCATCAATACACTGGTCTGATGCTCTTTCTGTTGAGCCAGTGTCCCAGCATTGACTGCCGGTTGTAATTCTCTCAAGAGATTGGAGCTGACAATCTTCGGCTTGCCAGACACAAAATCCTGTTTATCTGTCAAGATGAGCAGCTATAGCCCACCATTCTCTCCCGGCTCTGTCTATAAGCTCTCTGAGCAGACAACGTCTTAGACAACATGAAGACAGAAAGACAGGCCGGATAGCAGAACTTTCTCTGCCATCAACACTCCTGACACACAGAAGTTCAGTCAGTGGTGACTGCAGAGGCTCCAACTCAGAGGAATAGATTTGACTTTCATGTTCTTTTGAAAGAAGCGCTTTAGGTTGACTGAGACAACACTGCAAAAAGTGTTGGATCTCTACTCACTATCATGCCCTCTGTGACGGCCCCAGAGCCTGTGTGCAGGTGTGTTATGGCGCGTTTCCACTGCAGCGGGTAGCTCGCTTTAAGCGTGCCGAGCCGTGCGGGGCCCGTTTTTGGTTGCGTTTCCACTTGGCCTAGTACCGGCTAGCGGGTCCTAATTCACAGTTTTTCTGGCCCCATAAAATCGTGGTTCTAGGGCCAGGAACAACCAGGCTGAGTCGGGCTGAGTATGCTAAACTAGAGAGAATCGCTGGCAAGGGGGCTACAACTACAACAAGGTGAACATATTTGACCGGGATTTAATTGTAATACATGTTTCAAAATGATGCCGAAGTAAAAACATACTGATACCAGTTAGTAAAAACCATGAATTAATGCTTTGACAAGTCTGCAGACAGACGGCAGGCGAAAAACCCTTTTAAAATGAGTGTTTTCTAAATGTAGCTTGGCTAAGCTAACGTTATATATGCTCCGACCGTCCACACCATACTTGCCAACCTTTAGACCTCAGAAATCGGGAGCATTTCAAAATGCAAAATGGGGGGGTGCTAGTGGATCGCCGTAGCTGTTAGATTAACATTAACATGCTTATTGTAGTTGTAACTAAGTGCACTGCCTTGCGGCCTGTAGCACCGTCCTTGATGGAGCATATGTGTGGACTGGACCTGTATTTTACAGGAGAGGAGTGAGCAGAGAGTAGTTGTCGATTATTGTTTTGTTTTCTGTGAATATCTGCCTCACCCTCTCAAACTTTGAGTTGCGCGCGCTACTAAAGAGACGTGTTACCATGGAAACCAAACAATGGTGTAGCTGTATTAAAGTCCGAGTGGAAACAGTCGTGTGTAAATCTGATTTTGTCAGAAATCGGGAGAAATGCGGGAGAAATANCAGTTTCTGAACAGATATGAGGAGCTGTGAGCTCTGAGGGCTAACAGCTAACGGCTGTGTTGTTTTTCTGGGGCTCTCATTGAAGATGACGTCACGGCTCCGCCTACACTGCGTTACTATAGATACTACTCCAGTTCCTAAACTGTAATGGAAATGCGCCATATAGGGAAGCCAGTCCTAACGAGGCCTAACCATACCGAGCGAGGCCGAGCGAGGCCGTG
>NW_011342298.1:123014-132196 GCF_000735185.1 Notothenia coriiceps | reverse complement strand
TTAATTATATTATTTGTTCCGACTTTCATTTTTTCATCGTTTCTCTAATGTGATGTATAGTAGCTTTGTAGCTGTCATACCTTCAGACAGCCTTAAAAGTAAACCACAAGTTGGTTTATTCACAGCCCGCGAACGCTCATCGAATGACTTGGATCAGTCCATGACAACTGTGATCAGCTCTGAATAAATTGTTGATATCAATTTCTGTAGCTAACCCTCCAGGGAGCACGGTTTATTTTTTATGAAATTATCCTGTATACCTCTCATCACAACAAGACTCTACACTGTGCAGGAAACAAACAATTGACATACATGAAAATAATGCCTTGATGCGATGGGAATTAAACACACAAACTAACAGATAAATCATCAGAAGAAGGCAGAGAGGACCGAATCAACAACAGGAACACGGAAGCAACAGGAATTGCTTAGACACGGCTGTCACATGAAAGTTTTAAATGTCTGGAAGTTCCTGATACAGCTTTAGCCTTTTTTATCTTCATGAAGTCCCTAAGTGACACACTGAACAGTCTGGGGTCATGGTCTTGTCATTTGCCTTTTGGTCTCCCATAACAACACTGTCCCAAGATGTCCTGTGCGCAGGCTAAAAACATGTGACAGAACTAGCTAGATTTGGAAAGGGTTTTTGTGCTAAAGTTAATATTCAAGCCATCTTAAGCACCCATAAAACATGCTTACCATGACATGTCAGTTTGTTAAACATTAAGCTGTCGCTTCGGCTACTTTTCATGCTGTAACAAATGTAAATGTTCCCCTCTGTGGGACGAATAAAGCTCATTCTTGATTCTGGACTTACATTTAACACCTGTTTGGAAACACTTTCTTGACTGAAATTTGCATCATGCAAACACAATCGCCATACACATATTGCTGTGCACATGGTCGTCACACTCGGACTTTAACCTCAACACCATTCACAGTTAAACCCGGACAGTACCACATACACTGCACACTTACGAAATCCATCGATCTATCGGTCCTGGGTCCAAGTTAATTTCAAGTCGATCAACTATCATTTTACGCCTTAACCATATGCTTTATTCTTCAATTCATAGTCATGTTCAAACCAAATGCAAACCAAAACACTATCCCTTGTCTAATTAATTATAAAATAAGGAGCCTTTAGGTGTTCACCATTAACACGCCCAGCATATTTGGACACTTAGGGGGTTACTTGCTCTATTTAGTCTAAATTGACCGTTCTCCCCTTAATTTCCCAAAAGTAAGGAAATCGGTCCGCCGGTCTCTTATGGTGTTAAACGTATACCGGCTTGAAGGCATACACTAAACCCTCACCCTATTATATGTATTCAACTTTGCCCGCTGGACTCACTTTTCTGTGCGTTTACGTACTACTGTGAATATCAGTATAGCCACGGGATCCAAAGATAGTTCCCCCTGTTCCACAAAAGTGTGTCGCTTTAACTTTCCCAATGCCATCAAGGTTTGACTTTTCATGTATGTAATGTTTTTCCTGCACATGTAGACGTCTGTTGTCGGCCCACTGACGAGGGATACAGGTATTTCATAAAATAAACGTGCTCCCTGGAGGTTAGCTACATAATTGATATCACAATTTAATCGGAGCTGATCACAAGTTGTCATGACTGATCCAGTTATAGCGATGAGCGTTCGGGCTGTGAATAAACAACTTGTGTTTTACTTTTAGGCTGTCTGAAGCTATGGACAGCTATCAAAGCTACTATACATCACATTAAGAACGATGAACAAATGACACAAATATATAATTTAAATGATTTATTGAAGTTTGCAATGTTTTGAACAGGCATCCACACAGTCACCTACTTTGTAATGTTCGATACCTCCCTGTAAGCGTCACGATATCGAACTCTCACCCACAACCTCACATACGAGTACTGAATGTGCAGCAAAGTGATCTTAGGAAGGCAGATATAGCAAAAGATGAACGTAAACGACAAACGATGTTTCTTTCCTGGTAAGTCAACAATGGGTCCTCAATGTACACGCCTCGGATTCCTATGACGAAAATAATAGAATGTCGCCAGTTGTCATGACTCAACTTATACTGCAACACCGGCAGTATGTCTGAACATGTTAGCAAATGCCTGATAATTAAAATAAAAGCAAAGACTGCGGAGCATACAAAATTAAATTAAATGTCACAAAAACATACACCAAACCGATTACTGTTTGGGTTTGATACGGCGAAGCTACATGCTAGAGATAGCTTTATCAGGAAAAACACCGCTAATAAAAACTTACAGCTTCCAAATTGGATGTGGCCTCACTGGCCTGGTCCTGGATGGTTGGTATTGATCCCGGTTTTAGCCTTAGTTTGGAGGCATCCTTCTTTGACTTGAGTGAAGTTCATAAACATGTCTGTGGTAAAATGTTTAGAACACACAAGCAGAAATCTGCCGGAGTCTTCTGGCACATGTCCCTTGAAAATGAAGTCTAGCCACAGATTCTTGTCTTTTTCCAGGGATGGCATTGCTTCTGATTCTTGCAGCCAACAACAGCACAATGTTTAACTCCCTTAGACATCCTGGCAAGAGCAGGCAAAAACACAGATGTGACTGGGGGAGATTTAGCCTGCCGACAGCCTATATGCGAGTGAGAGGGTTGGGCAATGGCCGTGGCCCAACCCCCAATTCCCCTGATAAGTGGAGAGTTGCCCATATAGGCGGAGCACCCCTTTTCTGACGTCAGAAAAAATAACGTCTGTATCAGCTCCGTTACAGCCCCGTTTTTAGATTTGGGTATGGAGGAAAACAGAGAGGGTTGTGTTTTCGGACACTTGGTGAGTTCCCTGACACACCGGGGACACATTTCATGTATAAAAGACGTACCAAAGTGCATTTTGCATGCTAAGTCCCCTTTAGATTTTGAATGCAGGTATTCTACTTTTAACATACCTTTTACAATTTAGTATTGCTGCTTTTACTTAAGTAAAACATCTGAGTACTTCTTCCATCACTGCACTTCGTTTTAATGTGACCACATTATTGCACACAAATACACCCTCCCTTGCTGTGATTGGTTTACGCTAATTCTAATCATAGACATCCAATCTTAAATACAGTAAGCAACGTATTCACAGCCATAGTTGACATCCAAGGGGCAAACTCTGAAAAGTGAAGCTAAAGTATAAATGCCCAAAATGTAAATTCATTCTTTTAGCCAAAACGGGGAAACTTCATTTTAAATCTGAGAATTTTTTTATCTAATTGTCAGTTTTTTTTATAACTTTAGTAAACACTTTTCACTTTCCAAAATGATTTTATGTTCTCAATAGCTTGTTTTAACTTTTTCTTGATTACAATATGATTTTGTTTTCCCATTTGGATAAAAATACTCATAACTGTTTGTACTTTGCATAAGTCGGAAATTAAAATGTTGTATTTTTGCATTGACATTTGTCAGACTCTTCACCCTTTAGGAAAAATGCTGAGAACTTTGATATCAGGAGCACTCTCCATCCAACTGTCCCTTTGTGTTACCAAACTGTTCATGTTGTGGTATCGTCCTTCTCTGATGGAGTGCCTCCCTCTGCTGGCAGGTACACTGTGTGCCGCTCCCTCAGAGCTGGGACGGTGTATGTATGGAACTTGTCCAGACGGCGTTTCTCCTGCCGACCAATCAGAGTGCAGCACGGCCTCTACAGCAGCACGGATGTGGTGCTCACCCATGACTTGAAACTTTACATCCTGACTGACAGAAGCACAAACAGCAGCATAAACACTTCCTCATACACATTCCAGGTCAGTCTCTCTTTGGAATCATATTTTATATATGCATTGCTTTGTTTTAACCCTGGTGGATACAGTAATTGACGGGCTGTGTCCATGTGTAATATTGATGTTGCATGGGTCTGTTGAATTATGAATTGTAATATATGAATTTGTTGTTGTTTGTTGTATACTAATCACTTCCTGTATTACCGTGATAAAAGGGACATGCGCAATAAAACGTGTCACTTCCGGTTGAAGCAAAGCCGACGGTGTATGTGTGTATTTATTCCTCTGTCACGTTAAACTATGTTCCCGGTATTCCTGCCCTAATATCATGGCATCGTTAACAGGTTATGGGCCCAGGAGGGACCATGGAAGCCGGTGGAACCGTTTGTGTTTCGACGGGGATGAGAAGAACTACGAGTTAAGGGAGACAAAGTTTGTGGGTCACCTGCGACTGCTAGGATTGAAGGCTGCCATCCTAGAGGAGCCAGGTGAAGATGATGAGGCTGATGATCAGAAAACGAAGAAGCCTATGCGGAATTGATCCAGGGACTGGACGGATAAAAGGCCTTTTCACTGATCATGAGAGAAGCAGCGGACAACGGAAGAAAAGCGTTACAATATTGAGGGGACGCACTACGCTGGAAAGGGGAAACACGGGTGATCAAGCCTCTTACACACTCCGAACTAACGCGCGCAGAAAGCGCTAAGAAGAGCGGTCCAGCGGGCGGCGACCAGGCGGGTAGCCGGTATAGCAACTCCAACAATTGGCTAGCACGGCTAGCAACCCCACTTGTTTTGCTAATGAAAATGTAATCTATCTATATTTATACACCATTCTCGCGAGATCTATCAGGGGTCGTTGAAGTTACGCGCAAACTGTTACTGGCTAATGTGTTATAATTTCAGTATTGGAACAAGATCGAAAATGGCAAAGACTTTCCACAGTCGGCGAAACGACCGCGATCGTGTGTGTGTGTTGTGGTGGTGTGTGTGTGTGTGGTGGTGGTGGGTGTGGGTGTGTGGGTGTGTGGGTGGTGCTGTGTGTGTGGTCAACATCGCTATTGTGCTACTTGTGCGTACGCCACGTGATGGACATAATTCCCTTTGTGTTTGTGTGTGTTGCAACCGGAACCGTCAGTGAGGGGCACGGGGTTGTTGTTCATTTCATGCTAGCTTTACATACGGCAACAAGCTAATGTGCTTACCTGTCTGAATGTTTCCGTGGTAATAAAGGTGTGGAGTTCCATACTGAACACACGCCTCCGACTCACATTCATTCGACTCTAAATCTTGTACGCTCAGGGTGTAATGGAATAAACAAAATAATGTAGGAGCACAGAAACAGTGTTCAAATTCTGCTTTTACAACTTATTTTGGGTGTGTTACCCTTGCAAAAAGTAGCTGTTTATAAGTGTGCAAAGGAATGCCTTTAATGTAAATATTAATGAAATATGTAGCGTGTCAAGTTAATAGTTATTTCAGTACAGACGTGCACAGTTAGTACATTTGGAAAGTTATTTAGGCAATGTTGTTGTGGGAGTTGGGGGAGAGACTGCCCTTCCCAGGTGTGTGTGTGGCGTTCCGGTGGCTGTTGACCGAGTACGAGACGGTAGGAGGTGTCTTCAAGCTTGTGGGAAAAGCGATGAGGTTGTACTTATTTTGAACTTGGTGGGGTGTCTGTTAAGGCGTGGCTTGGGCCCGTCAATACCAGAAAATAAAGAGAACGTTTTCGACATTAAAGGCTCGAGTGATCTGTGATCTTGAATCGGTGAACGCTACAATATGAAGAGCTTCGTGCCTTGCCCACTGGTATTGTTTGTTTATTTATCTCCTTGAAAATTAACTAGCAACGCCGTGCTGTCATATAGCAACTGCTAAGCTACTGCAGCAAACAAATAGAGCGTCACTGACTGATATTATTTGTGCGGAAACTGGGCAATTACGAGCAACTGAGAAATGCTGAAGGGAAACTCTTTGACGCGCCCGTCCGACACACAGGCATGAAAGAAATCTTGAAAAATCTTGATGCTTTCCGCGCCGCTCGCTCTGAAGGGCTTGCCGGTTTTTCTTGCGACAACAACCATCGCGACATGAACTCCCCCCCGGCCCGCCGCATACACAGCGAATAGCGAATGTTAAAACGAAGTAAACTGGATATAAACTCCCGAATACAGGCGAAAACTACCAGTTTTCACCCGACTGTCTCTGCCACCTCCTCTCCATGCCTGGGTTCTCTGGGTTTGGTATCCCGGTAAATAGTTCTGGTCGTAAAGAGCGGGGTCGCTCTTGCTACCCGTAATTTCTCGTTTGGATATGAGAATTAACGGGGGTCTGCGCCTCCAGCTTGCACGCGGTTCTGATTGCTAGCGCGTGATTGGCGGGATTTGCATAAACGGGATTGATGGCTGATGCCAGCTTTGAAAGCGATTTGGAGCATCAAAAGTTGAACAATTGCTCAACTTTTGATGGCTCACGATGCTTGCAAAGGCCGTACTCCGCTCCCACAAGCAGTTCGGCGAAGGATTTAAAAATCTTGCCTAGTCACCCCATTCAAGTGAATGGGCGAAGCTTTGAAAGATTTTTTTCATTGCCTTTGTGTGTGGACGGGCCGTTAGCGACTGGGCTGCTGCATAGCCATGATTAAGACTGCCAATTCTGTTTTAGGCCGTTTGCCATCCACATTACACAAGGGATGAAGAAGCTAATCTTTTGGTGAGTTCCGAATAACAAAGTTGAGGAGCGGTATGAAAGCACGAGAAAAATACAATGCCAACTTAGTGAGGGAATCTGATAATATTATGAAAGCGAGTGGGCTGGGTGAAGTGGAGAGATGCCCCGATATCACCTGCTTACAACTGCGTCAGAAGGTCACCGGGTCGTGAGTGTCGAAAGTGCGAGTAGGCACGGCAACAGCAAAGACCAGAGACAGTAGGTGCAGTTTTTGCAAAATTTCTCACACATATACAGTAGATGCTGCAGACGCAAAAAGAGAGACCAATGGGGTAAACAAGCAACTGATTGTTGAGGACCCACCTTATTTGTTTTTAAAGTACGTGACAGTACAGTAACGCACCGAGTTACAGCATGAGGGGCTGTGCATGGTCGAAACGCGCGGGAGCTTCGGATTTTAGCCCCTCCACACCGCCCGAAGGACGGACTAAGCAGCTCCAGCATCGGCTCCCTCACATGCACACTCTGCATCTATGTCATGTCTTCCATTCAAATAGACCGGCGGAAANAAATCGGGAGGGTTGACAATTATGGTCCACACTCACAACAACGGCCTATACAGACATAAATAAACCAGCGACTGTATTCTCCATGACACAGGCAGTCTGTGGTTTGTACTTGTTTAACTTTTGTCTAGTTTCTGAACAGATATGAGGAGCTGTGAGCTCTGAGTGCTAAGAGCTAATAACTGTGTTGTTTTTCTGGGGCGCTCATTGAAGATGACGTCACGGCTCCGCCTACACTGCGTTACTATAGTAACTACCCCTCCTAAACTGTAATGGAAGCGCAGCATTAAAGTGAGCCGGGCCTAATAAGGCCTAACCAAACCGAGCGAGGCCGAGCGAGGCCTGCAGTGGAAACGCACCATTACAGGTCTTGTTATCTTTCCGTTGTGGCCTACGAGCCGGTCATCACACCATCTTTAAAAAAATTCAAGATTTATTTTTCAGCATTGGGCAATTGATTTCATCCTTTCTTTATAACTAATGCTGTTGATTTATTGTGATTTTAAAAAGGTGTCTATTATCATCAGGCCGGGGACAACAGCTTGAGATTAGCAATGTTGGCTAAAGCTGCCTCATTTACTGTTTATTGTGACAGTTGATTAATCGGGACTGTCCACGACACTTTAAACAACTAAACTAAACAAACTAAACGTATCCGGCCTCTTATTCCACAGAGCCCGTTAGCACCACTTGCATCCGTTCCGAAGTGTGTTGACAAAAAGTCTGGAGACTACTTCAGAGATCAGTGTTTCTGCTTGAGTGGCTTACACACAGCTTGTTCATGTAAGAGGGACTCAAGACAGAGGGATTATAGAGCATAAAACATGGCCGAAGAGGACAAATGTGTTACTCGGAGAGAGATGACAGCTGTGGCAGGCTTGTGAGCCAAGGTGCCAGTGGAGAGTGAGAGGGGAGTGTTGATGGGGTGGCTGGGTGTAAAGGAGTGATGTGAGGCTAAGGTCGGGCAGATGGTGGCCGATAATGAGGGTGTAGAGGTGTAGGAATGGGGGGGGGAGTCGTGCTGCTCTCAGACTAGGGCTTCTCAGCAAAGGCTCACCACTGAGTTCAGGACCAGAGGGACTGCGAGAAAAAGAAAATGTGGGAGGTAGAAGGAAGAAAGGTAGAATAGTCTCTGAGATGCCAGTAGCCCTTTGCAACCTTTAACAAGCTCCCCATCATCCCGTGGCGTTCGCACTGCCCAGTCACTAATGTGAGAAATATTTCAGCATTCATTCTCTTCAAATAGCTTCTTTGGGTGGATTCACTCCTGAAATCTTTTTTTTTCTCCTGGTTCCTTGACCTTGCCTTCATTAGTGGTTTGACATTAATGCATAATTAATAGGAAACAAATGAGTCTATGCTAATAAAACGGCTGGAAGTGTGACAGAGTGCACATTTTTGTGGTATTGGGGTTTTGCTGGGGGGACGTCATTTTCTCTCCTGCCCAAAAAAATTATATAGCTGAATTGTGCTATTTGGAACCACAGGGATAGCAGTAAAAGCAGCAGATAGGGCCGACAATGAGCGGGTCATTAATTTGAAAGAGGAAATGTTTCATGGTGGTATCTTCCCCTATGTTTACCCATAAACAAAACAAGTCCTCAGAAGCGAGTTTGTTTAGCCGCTATCACTGCTAATCTAAAGCCCTTTAGCAAACCAGACTAAAAATGTAAGCACGAGAAAAGAGGAAGTTAGAAAATCAAATAAAGTAATGAAAGGATGTGTCCTAATCCGGCTTAGATGTTGTAATTTGTGTTGGCAGGAAAATGTGTGCCTGAGCAGAATCACATTTCCTATTGGTGCTGACAGCGCTCGGTGTTAATGCTTCAAGAAAGAAACATCAGCATTATGAGTTTTTCTTAATAAAAACATTCTTATCGGGCTATATATTTGTGTAAAGAGAAATGTGTGCTTTATTAAGTCCCCTCCTCCCCCCTCTTACTGCCTCATTTGGTCGTGATGACAGTTGACAAGCCCCGCTGATTTTTTCATTAACAACTCATACCGTCACCGAAGCTTTGCTGGTACACAGGAAATATTCCGGATAACATCTCACACACAATTGTTACGAGCCTGGTCAAGATTTCCTTCGAGTCTTTTAGAGTCTGCTCGTTAACCTGTATGGGATTGTTTTCAGCTGTGTATGTTATTATGTATATGAGATGTGCCGTTGCCCGGACGCCATTGGATGCCAGTTCCTGTCCCT
>NW_011342298.1:113917-122969 GCF_000735185.1 Notothenia coriiceps | reverse complement strand
TTGTCTGTTACATGTCAAAAAAAAACATGTTTACAATGCAGATTATTGACATTAGGTCTGACAATACAGTCAATCATTATCCTGGTGATTATTTCGCAGATAAACCTAGTAACCCCGCCCCCTTTAAAAAAACGGCTCTTTTGAACGACTCTTTTGAACGGCTCTTTGAAAGGAACGGAGCCATAAGATCCGGCTCCCTTCAAAGAGCCATAAATCCCATCACTATTAGACAGGAGAGGTCTGAATCTGTGTCAGACGGCTCTCGGTGCTCTCCTTACGTTCTGTGTCAGTGCTGTGTAGCTCTGTGCTAGTTCTGCTACAGTGGTTAGTTAGGGTGTGTGCTTAAGTGTATTCTGTGATTTGTGACGGCGTCGAACTTGTGCGAGACGCCTCACTATTTTAGCCTTAAGTGCCCATAGTGTGCTATGACTGATAATCTGTGGCCTTCGTTTTGTGTAGCGTTATTGTGAACAGATAGCTGGTTTTAAGAGCCTGTATATCATCTTTATTTTGAGTTTATTATTAAAATCAACCTCTTACCAAGAACAACTGGTTTCGTGTTGCTTCCCTTTTACCCTAAGCGAGCTGGGGACGTAACACAATGCATTTCAACTAGATAGCAACTCTGCGACATGGGCCCCAGGGAAAACATATTGACCAGGCCGTTTTATCATTTTCAATTGGGGAGGGGTCAAAAATCTCCCCTCATATCAAAGATCTGGGTTCCAATATTTGCAAGAGATGTGTTGAGCTGCCAAAGCCCGACATCAGATCCATCATCTGAGGCGTTTCATCATCTCTCCTATGATCTCACAGGAGATTCATTGTGTCGCGTCAGAAAATGTAATTACAAGACTTATCAATGCGCCGCTTGATTTGGCTTTCCTTCAGGTTATTGTAAGGGAAAGTTAACAGGGTTGTTGATCTCCATTTATGACACAGCATCTGATATACAGGCGTGCTCCAGGGGGCTTCGGAGTCAATACCAGTATCAGTTTAAAACCTTTCATTAAGGTAGGTATAACACTTCAGTGGCTATACCTTATTTTCTCTTTATCTCAGAGGCTGGAAGGGGGAAATAAAGCATGAGCAAAAGCCTTGGCTCCATACGGGATAAAAATCTATTCTCTATTATTGCACTGCTGTTGCTTGAGGGCCGTCAAGCTAAAGGTAATGGCATTGCCTGTGATAAATTTATGGCTCAGCTGCTCCATGTTCCATGAGGGATATAACGGGCTGGGAATTGTCCAGATTGTTGAAGTCACAACTAAAATGACAAATGATACTCCAGTGACAAATCAACAAAGCCATTTACAATGTCATTCAAATGACAGAGTGCGCTCTAATAGCAGTTAATGCATTATATATTTACACAATGCTCTGTGAATAGATGGGCAGTGCAGTTAGCTGTCAAACCCGCTAGAATGATTGTTGGGAGGGGAACTCATGGCAATGTAGAGTTGATTGGGGTGAGTTGGTGCAAGTTTCTTTGGTAACCTTTCCCGATAGCAATAATATGACAATGGACGGGCGGTGGGACAGCTGGTTGGCGGACTTTATAGGTGAGAGAGGTCCTTTGCTACAGGCTCCATGCGGACCATTGGAGAGACCTTGGTCAGCACCCAGTTCATTACACCAGCTCTCAATGGATTGGACACCCTGACTTTTCCTTAGTCCGCCTAATCCATTTTCATCCATTTGTTCTCTCCTTCTCGCCAAACCCAAACGGTGAGACGGTTCCGTGCCAATTAATCAATACTCACGGCTGAAGCAAGTTGGCAGTGTTTCAGCGGAGCTAAGCTAATGGGGCACTAAAATGGCTCTACATTTCCATCTTTTATAGGGCATAAGACCGTCTATTAAAACGGGACATGGCTCCTCTAGGACCTAACTTTTGTCATCACATACTAAATAATAATTGGTTTACCAAAGGTTAATTGCTCAATAGATACTAGGCCATTGGAATGTAATTGTGCGTTTAAATGCCTCGGTTGTAGCCCATGCTTTTGTAATAGCTCATTTGACTTGGAATTAATGGAAACATTGTTTAGATCCCAGAAGACTATTAGAAGTTGCTAACTGTTGCAAAGAGTCTGTTGTGTCTTGACATTTTGGTTATCAGAGGTTCTCTAAATAATAAGAGTTTCTTAAGCAGAAAATTGCCTATAATCTTACATTTTATTTAATTAAGCACTTTCGAGGAATTTGCTTTGTACCCCTCCAGATTTTCGTCTAGTCTTATTATTGGTAGATATACACGAGTCAGCAAGATCAGCTGCACGTGGGGGCTGTCTCTCCCTCGGCAGATAATCATCATTAAAATGCCTATTTGGGATTTTGTGAGTTCATCGGTTATGCATATTAATTCTTATACCCCTCAACGGATGGTAGACGGAAATACATGCTCTCTAGGATATTCATTTCAAAATCCAAAGTCATTTAAAAACAACTCCATTAGAGCTATAATTCAAACGTAAGGTCAATAATAAAACTAAGTTCAATGATAGATAAAGACTTCCTCCTTTTGGTGTCCCCGATTCCTTATTCAACAGGTCAGTAATTCACTTTAGAAGTGACAAATGTTCTCTTACCCTCCATTATCCTTCTGCTTGTTGTGTATTGCCTGTTTAACATTGAACTGTGAGAACACCACAAGATAAAACAAAACATCGGAGATATATAGTATTTGCCGTAAAAACAATATGTGTTCAACCACTGGAGCACTGCCAAGGTAACAATTTCAAGGCAAATCCTGTCAACAACACAACCTAGTAGAAGCTTTTTAAATTATGAGGACAACATCCATCCCTGCTATCAGCTCAGTTCAAAGTGAAGGCTGGTAAGCAGAGCTGTATAAAAAAAACCTGGAGCAGACGAGACGTCTCATTGCTCTTTATCAAACATCCCCTGGCAGCTCTGCTGGAATAGCAGACGATCAAGTCAACTAAAACATAATTACTTTATGTACTTCCTCTGCCCTGCCTCCAAGGGCTATGCGACCCAATTATGACAACTGAGTGATTACTGGCTCGTTGTCGCTTTGCCATAAATAACTAACTAATGATGAGTATAGATATTTAATGATCATGTGAAGTGGTGACAGACACAAAGCTCTGACATGAGTGACTTAATGTGTTTGCCAACAGTTGACTTCTTACATCCAGCACAAATAGTCATTTTATAATCACATGTATAACATTCTTCTGCACACCTGATGGATACAGTACATATCAATTGTGCGCATTAGTTTTGGCTCCGTTTTGGTCTCCACCCCCAAGAAATTGTATATTGAGCAGCCAAATGTAGTTGCTAATAGGTCTGATTGCTGTTTGGTGCGATACTTATTGAGAGCATTGATACTAAAACAAACATTACATGTGCCGTACATCCTAAAACAATGAGCTGAAAGAGACTGTAAAGCAATTTGAAAGATTGCACATTCATTGGATTCAATGTCAAAATAAAAATGTGGATTGATGATTCTCTAAATAGGAGGTGTTAAATAAGTCCCTTTAAACAATTAAAGGGATATGAATCTACAGTATTGCCTAATTATTTGTTCTATAATAATAATAATAATAATAATTCTAAGCTTAAACAGTAATTTATTGGGTTTTGGGTTGCCAATAGCTCGGAGGGTATGTTGTTCTTTTGCATTCTGCTCTAAGTGACATTGGTCATGATGTGTCTTTGTTCTCTGCACTGTATTTTCTTTGTTCTCTGCACTGTATTGCTTTGGGGGTTTCTATAATAAAAGCAATTCCCTCCATCATATCAATGCAGTATGACATACAAGAGAGATTACAGGAGAAGTTTTTCTTCTACAGTATATACCTCTTTGTATTACTCTAAAAAGCTTTTCCCCTCAAAGAAGCCCCTACCGAGCACACAGTGAATCCAAGATTTCTGTCCACAAACCTTCCAACATGTTGTCGAGGCATAACAGCTCCCCTGAGGCCATGCACAAGATTGGGGCCGGTGAAATTAGATTAACCGTCAGCGTCCTGCTGTGCTTGTTGTGAGAGATCCTGCTGCCAAACGTTTGACAAGAATGTCACAGGGAAAACCCGCCGCCTCTCTGGTAAAGCTGCCAGCCCTGGCTTCTGACCCCTCGGCACGTCCGAGCAGCTACAAGTGCTTTCCATCTCCTCTGACTGCTCAACCTGTCAATCTGCCATTTGAAAGGTATCCCCTTTCCCCAGGAAAAGCTCATTCTCCTTTCCCCTTGGCCCAGTCAGTAAGTGTCACTTCAGTTTATATTTCACTGCCTTCCGGCAGCCTTCCACTGAAGCACCACTGGTGGGATTTATGTCAACTGTTGTGGACCTGCTGTCCAATTAAAACTGTAGGGGACATGGGATTAAAAACAATGTGCTTCTCGAGTACTTCAACTCACAGCAGCTAAAACGGACTTCACATTGAGACTTTTTAAATACGTACTCAAAGCAAACACGCTGAAAACAGTCAGCAGATAACATTGACTCAAAGCAATTCATTAAAACAGAGATCTATCCCTTATCATGACATCATTTTCCGACATTTGAAATGCTCAAAACCCAGAATCCTATCAGAACTTTGATCTGCAAACATCTCAGAGGGGTTGAATCTTCTCACAGCCTAATGCTTAGTGCAGGCCTGTCAGTCAGGAAAGACCAGTTCTGCTACAAAGATTTCCTCAAAGACCGCTGGATTAGGAATTCACAGAAGCCGCTGCCTCTGCAAGACAGCAGCCCCCTTTTCTCTGCAAATCAATTCTAATTTTGCTGTCCATGTCGATATCCTGCTCGATGCTCTTTTTCAGTGAGGCTTCCCATCATCCAGTCTTTAAGCTATGTTCATTCTGCTTACAACCTCAGTGGTTATTATGAGGTAGGATGGCATTTGACTATGTAGAGCAGGGGTCTCCTACACGTCGATCGGGGCAGCTTTTTAGAGATGGGTGAGTCCTGATTCATCCGGATCATTAACCCGGATGCTAGTAATGGGCTGGTCGTGACGAGTCTCCCCACTCGATTAACGCGAGTCCTTTGAGCCCTACACATTAAAACTATAAATTGCGTCTCTCCTTATAACATGTAAAATCACATTACAACGTACCCCAGTCCATCTGCCTAGCCTTTAGCAAGTAGGATAGCTGCCAGAAGTTATCGTTTGGCTCACGGGACGCGGATCAGTGAAACTTCCTGCAGACTCGTGGGGACTGCACGAGCATAGCCGCGGGAACTGGGAAGTCATTTTATTTAGGGGGGCGGACAAAATTGGGAAGAGATTTCAACAACAGTAACATGAAGTTTTTCAAATGTACACCTTTCGCAGCCCCGCCTCCAGCACCCCTACTTCCCGCGGCTATTGTGCACGAGTCAACAGCAGACTCAGAGATTTGCAAATCTTGACTCACTGTGCAAAACATAGACTCGTGCGGACTCAGAGCCGTAACCGTGTAGCAGCAGATCCAGAGATCCAGCAGACTCGTCGTCATGCACGAGTCAACAGCAGACTCAGATTTGCCAAATCGCAAAATAACCCTTTTTTTTTTATTATGAAATGTAATATATGAATTTGTTACTTAATACTCTAATACTAATCACTTCCTGTATTCCCGTGATAAAAGGGAGATGCGCAATAAAACGTGTCATTTCCGGTTGAAGCAAAGCCGACGGTGTATGTGTGTATTTATTCCTCTGTCACGTTAAACTATGTTCACGGTATTCCTGTCCTACGATCCTGGCATCGTTAACAGGTTATGGGCCCAGGAGGGACCATGGAAGCCGGTGGAACCGTTTGTGTTTCGACGGAGATGAGAAGAACTACGAGTTATGGGAGACAACGTTTTTGGGTCACCTGCGACTGCTAGGATTGAAGGCTGTCATCCTAGAGGAGCCAGGTGAAGATGATGAGGCTGATGATCAGAAAAACGAAGAAGCCTATGCGGAATTGATCCAGGTACTGGACGATAAAAGCCTTTCACTGATCATGAGAGAAGCAGAAGACAACGGAAGAAAAGCGTTACAAATATTGAGGGACCACTACGCTGGGAAAGGGAAACCACGGGTGATCAGCCTCTACACTAAACTAACGTCGCTGCAGAAAGCCGCTAATGAGAGCGTCACTGACTATATTATACGTGCCGAAACGGCAATTACAGCACTGAGAAATGCTGAAGATACTCTTAGCGACGGGCTGCTGATAGCCATGATTTTGAAGGGACTGCCAATCTGTTTTAGGCCGTTTACCATCCACATTACACAAGGGGATGAGAAGCTAACTTTTGGTGAGTTCAAAACAAAGTTGAGGAGCTATGAAAGCACAGAAAAATACAATGCCAACTTGAGTGAGGAATCTGATAATATTATGAAAGCGAGTGGCTGGGTGAAGTGGAGAGATGGCCCCGATATCACCTGCTACAACTGCGGTCAGAAAGGGCACCGGGCTCGTGAGTGTCGAAGTGCGCGTAGCAGCAACAGCAAAGACCAGAGACAGTGGTGCAGTTTTTGCAAAGATTCCACACATATAGATGCATGCTGCAGACGCAAAAAGAGAGACAATGCTAAACAAGCAACTGACGTTGAGGACCACTCATTTGTTTTTAAAGTACGTGACAGTCCAGTAACCGGAGTTACACATAAAGGGCTGATGGTCGACACCGGAGCAACGTCACACATAATAACGAACATCGACAAGTTTAAAAGGTTCGATGAGACAACCGAAAGACCACTTTGTTGAATTGGCTGACGGGACAAGAACAAGTGGTGTCGCTTTGAAGAAAGGAGAGGCGGAGGTCTGCCTGCAAGACACGGAGGGACGACGAGTGACAGCGACGCTGAAGGACGCGCTCTACATACCGTCCTATCCACAAGACATTTTCTCTGTTAAAGCAGCGACAGCAAAGAAACCTGGGAGAAATTAAAGAGGAAAAAGGACATCATTTGCAGTACCGGAATCCTTTTACAATCAAAGGGTTCCTAGGAAGAAAGCTATTAAAACACGAGTTGTAAAGAAAGTGTCATAATTAACAGACTAAGTAATCGAACGCTATTGATCTAGTAGTGGGTTTATTAGTCTTATATAGGAGAGTAAAAAGATAAGGAAATGACATCTGTTTCACTGAGTCGACCCAAAAACACGTTTTGGCAAGAGTGTCTCTTACTAGACGTTGTAAAAATAAAGGTCAAAGAAGGTCTACAAAATTTGGGTAATGTCACTAAACAGTCGAACGTTGATCCGAAAAGTAGACACAGACTGAACTGGGTTTTGGAAGTCCCACGACAATGTTGTCGAGTGATTAGTAAACCTCGCATGTTATGCGTCAAAATTTGTAGGTAGACTACATCGACATTGAGTACAACTTCGACGGTCAACGAGTTCGAAGAATGACGGTCAACCGTAGTTCGCAGTACAACGTCAAGCCCCTTTTACCAGAGAACATATCAGATTAAGGACGGTGACTGAATAGGAAACGTTGTATAGAACGAATAATAGAGTCAGAAAAGACAACATAAAGAAACTAACATATCTGGGTAGATGGGGGGTGACGTAAAAAGGGAGACCATCACACCGTTACACTTAGCACTTAAAAGGAATTCTATTAAGTAAAGGAAGGACGACGTATCGTAGTCAGGTCCTCAAAACTGAAGACGACTTAGTACGCGGAGAAATTTCCACAAACGCATGTAATGTGAATGAGAACTCGTCATCAGTCATAAATGTATGAAGACCAGCCAGTGGACATGAAATGTAAGCATCAGGAGATTTAATGACTCCAAGAAAGGAAAAGAGAAACCCCCTATCGAAAGATAAAAAACTGGAAGACGAGGGAACAGGACAGACTCACACACACGTAGACCAGAGTCAAAGCTCGGAGGACAACAGAGAAAACCTGTTCGCTCAGTCAGGAGACCCCAAAGACCGGAACCACCTCATGTTGAAAAGAGTATTTTAGCAAGTAGTGAAACCGGAGTTTTAGTCAGCACGACAACACAGCGAGCCTGATGTGAAAAACACTGTTGGAAAGGAACGGACACAAACAAGCTTGTTGCATGGGACGACCAGACCCAACATCTGATCCCATACGACCCGACAAAAATAGTATGGGAAGTGTTTATGGAGGAAGAGGTGGACGCTCTCAGATTGAACAAAATAAAAGAGAACGAACTTACAGTATCGTAAATGTCTAGGTATTATGAAGTAAAAGCTTTATCCCAATCGAATGTAGGACAGCGTATATTATCCGCAGACAGGATGTGGCAGACAACATTGTAGACACATGCATAATGTCGACGTCAGTACTGCCGCAAATTCAGGTATACGAAGAAACCATTAACCGAGAGTTCTACCTACGTAGAACGGGTAAGTTTTTCACAAGAGGCAAAGAGAGTCGACAGGGGAAAACTACCCACTCATTCTACGACTTCAAAGTACAGAGCAATAACGTACAACATATTTCTCGCTAACTTAATTTCCCAAAATAGGCCACTTAAGGACATGGCAATAGTTTCGTGGAATATTGTAAACTAACATGGCATTCCACGCTGTAAGTCGTCTACCTTAGGAAACACCCGGAAACCTTTCATAGTGAAATCGTGAAAATCCTCTTCTATGTGCTTTATGACCCGGGGACTTTTCAGTAGACATTTTCGGTTACACATAGGCTTAGGGAGAATCTGAAGACCGAGTTAATCCTGGACGATTTAGTCCAGACGGTGTTCTAACTCGCTTTCAAACAGAGCCAACGTAACCAACAGACAAATGATGAGACATACGTATAAATGGCAGTCTCATGTGTGACAAGTGTTCACTTAAAATACTAAATAGTTAGGGTGGGAACTTAAACAGTAGACGTAGTCACTAAAATTAGGTCGACACTGAGATAGTAGGACAATAGTCACTGTGTTCTAAAAGCACGTACAAAATTACAGTATAGTAGACAATGTACAGATGAGAATCGAAGTGTCAGGTGTCACAAATTTTTATTTCAGATAGTATAAGGAACTACAGTTTTATAAAATGGATAGACAACTTAGTCGACCAATGTTGGGACTGCTTTCAAGTGACT
>NW_011342298.1:109034-113872 GCF_000735185.1 Notothenia coriiceps | reverse complement strand
CTAAGTGTGTGATTACACATGTTACGTATTATATATATAATATTTATACTGTATTGGTGCCGGTGCGTTAAGACCAGAAAATGGATTTTGAGTTTTCTCATGGCAGGGACTTCACTTCCTCTTGACAGCATCGGTTATTTACAAAAAAACACCTACATATACTTGTTATTGTGCTTCTGTCTTTCTGTGTCTTTTCATCTGCTCCGTAAACTCCTATTAAACATCCATGGTAAACTTCCTTGACGCGCCGCTCGCTCTCATTTCTTGATCGCCCTCTCACGGAGAACAGTTCACTGTACCGCTTTATTGTAGGATTTCTGCCATGTCTCTACTTTAATTTGACCATCTCTGTTATTAAGTTATGGAATGCNTTATTATTTATGTTCTATATATATATATAAGTGTGTGATTACACATGTTACGTATTATATATATATCATATTTATGATAGGCTACTGTATTGGTGCCGACCGGCACCAATACAGTAGCCTATCATAAATATGATATATATATAATACGTAACATGTGTAATCACACACTTATATATATATATAGAACATAAATAATAAAAACGTAGGCCTACCTGGTTTAAAACACTTTTGTGGTCATACTGTAGAATGAGTTCACACCCTTTATATATACAGTCTATGGTTCACACTGAAACGAGTTCTTCATTCAAAATTTCACAGGCAATTACATGTAAGAAAAAGGAGAAGAAGTAAACTACAATACTAATTGTGGGCTTATCGTGTTGATTCGACCACAACAGAAAGAAAAAGAAAACTCTCGCTCTCTCCAGAGGGGCAGGTCAGCCAAAAAGGGGAAACGGGCCGTTGCCCGGGCAACAATAGCCCGTAGCTGTGCACGTCCCTGCTCCCAAATCATGTTCAGCTTCCGGCAAAACTCACAACATTTCTGGAGCCTTGTAGACCCAGAAAACTATAAGAACATCACCAAGCAGCAATGAACAACATGTCTGCTTTATTTGGTTCTACATACCTTTGTGAAGCAGCTTTTTCTGACATGAATGAAATCTAAATACAGAACAAGACTGACTGATGAACATTGAAATGACTATTAGAGTGAACCTAAGTGGTTACACTCCAGCATACACCTCTGATGGACTCCATGCAGTGCCATTCATTTCACTAACTGTGAAAAAGAGGGAATGCACTTATTTTACACATGTGCCATAAGATGCTTGTAAGGTGGTGATTAAGGCGATGTATTAACTATGTGGGCCATAATAAGAAGTGAAAAGTGTTTATTTTTCTCTTGGACATTTATGTGAATTTTCCGTGATGTACTTAACTATGTGGGCCATAGTAATATGTGAGAAATTGACGTTTTCTTGGACCTTGTGAAGTAAAGATTTGTTATAAGCTTTGGGTTTTGCAAATTCACACGTGTACAATAGTAGCTTAATTCAACTGGGAATGTGAATACATGTAAGCGATGTGATGCAAGTAGCTCATGGCCACTTTCCTTTTTCTAAGTAGCTCTCAGATGAAGAAAGGTTGGAGACCCCTGATGTAGAGGGTCCCATGTGTACGAATCTGTTCAACAGACATATTTTATTAAGTAGGAGGACGTTCCCAAAGGCTTGCGTGCGGTATACCTCCAACCATCTCCTATGTCTCATGGTGTATTGCATTATCTTTGCCTTCCCATCAGTTGTCAGGTTACAAATGTCAGTGAGTGAGAGCACGTTATTGCAGCAGAGAAATTGCCTGTGGCAACATATTAAAACAGGGTCACAGGCGAGCTTTCCCCGGGGCTCCCTGTCAAGTTTTCGGTTTTGATGTTACAAGTATGTTTCAGGTGAGGGAAAAATGTATGCAAAGAAATTTCCCACCAATTATTGCTCAGGTTCTGACAGGATCAAAAGTTGAAGTGCACATTCTTCAATTGACCTTGGAAAAATAACACTGCAATTATGTGTAAATGGTATCAAAGGATAAAATCCCAAAGTAAGTGTCATTTCTCTACCTTTTATACATTAAAGCATGGAAACATGTCACAGTGGAGGCACAAAATACAATATGAACCTGAAAATGAGCAGAATATGTCCTTTGCCATTATTCATTGGAAAGTTAACCTGTTAACCCCGGAGCCTGTTTTTCAGGTCTCAGGCTCGAAAATGACATTCCCAGAACAAATGACTATATCTTCACTTCTAAAAGGGTTAAATTAATAATCTTTTTTCTTAAAGCAATGATAAACCTGTGAGCTGGATGTGGAAAAGTCAGAATCAATATAGCATTTTTTTATTTTAAAGAAAATTCAGATTGAACATAGTACAAAAAAAGTAAATTATTGTGTCCGTCCAAAAAAAAACATTACTTATAGTGAAAACCACCCTTGAATGATGGGATAGTAGACTAAAAGCTTTAGGAATCCAAACTATAACATATAATAAGTACCCTGTATCAAGATTGATGCAAAACAAGTGAAAGTTGACCTTTTTAGAGAGATCTAGCAAAAAACAAACCACTTCTGGGCTCATTGGGTGGATTTCGATAGAATCAAAGGGGAAGTTCCTAAATCCACCTATCACGTTACCATTGAGGAATGAGAGTGATGCGCACGCAGCTTGCCCAAACCAAAAGCTATGTTACGCTCTGAAAACGGAAAATTCAAAACTAGGTTATAGCCATAAATATGCTGATGGAATATCAGTAATCATTTCAAAGGGACACAGAGACATTGGATTAACCTTCAGCAGCGTTTTTATCGTTTTAATGCCATTGAACACAACTTTTGATCAGAAAAACAGCAAAGGTAAGACATATTCGGCTCCGTAAAGCTACGTGGTGTGTTGTCTGGGTTTGCCTTCGTTGGCCTGGGTTTTGGTCGCACAGTGATGATACTTATACCTCTGGAATATGTGGAATCTCAGCTTTAATCTGATATCTTGTTTCTGCAGATCCGATAAGTAATAAAGTATTTCTACCGTGAGTTCTGTGCTAAGTTAGCATTTTTTCGCTCAGGGCTAATTCAGAGGCTCGGCGTTAGACTTGTGTTTTGTTTCGGTAAAAGTGGTTCATATCGTCAGTTAGCCGAGTTTCTTCCCGTGGGTATGACACATTAATAGGTTGTTAAATGTTAAGAAGCCCTGAGACACAGTTTCGTGAAAAAAAAAGCCAGCAGGGGCTGCCGGGTTTAACAGGTTAAACATTGTTCAAACAGTCACTCATAGCATGATGAATGGATGCAGTTTGTAAAAGCATGTACATATAAACACACAGGTGATGTGTTTCATCGCTACCAACCTATCCCGCCATTGGTCAAATAAATCCTGACTTTCAATACCTCTTAATAATGTGCGTTTTCCCCTTGCTACCAATTACCCCCCCAAAATACAGAAATCAGTAAGTGCTGTACCATATTTACAGGATGAAAGGATGTCGGGCACTTTTCAGTGAGTGAGAGACATTTTTTGTATAAAGAGCTTGCCAAAGAAGCAAAGGAAAGATGTGCCTACGATGTAGAAGTAAAGCTATCAACCCCATAATCACAAAATTGTCCTCAACAAAGGCAGCCAATGCTTTTTTGTCATTTCCTGTGGGTTATGAGTAGCAGAGTAGAAAATTGCCTTGCACTGGCTCATAGTTACATACCTGCTTCAATATCACCCCAGCCCGATTATTTTGTTTGCTGAAACCTATTTGTGGATCCTCTGAATCACCGGGTTCCATCACATTTTCTGAATGATAGCTTTTATCACAATAGCACTAATCACTCCTACTTCCTCATGCTGCAGTAATGTGGCACAAAAGAGACATGAGAATGGATCATCATTTAGACCAACATGTAATGCAGAGGGACCTCAAATTATATGAAAAAAACAACCAATGACATTAAGTTAAAAGTTCACTTATTAATAATATCACATTCTTGACTTTGTAGTTTTTCAAGCAGCTTAAAGGCAATTATTTAAAAAGCTGTGCAGATGATAACACTTTTTAATTGATATTTCCCAGAATAATTCAAAGGATATTATCCAAAAGGGTTTAACAAAATGTCCAACTGACCAGGGCAAAGACTGTCTGCAGGAGAATGATCCAGTAACCTTTGCCTAAGGACGAGATTTCCTCGACAAGACGGACCGAACAATAGGCACACTCTGTCCCAAATGCTTTGTCTCAGGAATACCTAATGCGCCCCTTTGCTGGAGAGAGGCCAGATAATAAAGCTCAGGCAGGATCAGTGAAGCCGGTCTCCACTGACTCTCATTGTTGGATGCCTCGCTCCCTGGGAGTCGCTGTGCGTTATCACTGATCATCAAAGGCCCTGTCAGGAAAGTGTGGAAGTGGGGCTTCCACAGGCTGTCCGAGACGCATCCAAATGAGACGGGCTTATTAATTCTTCAAAAGCCACACAGCTTCGTTTTCCCCAAGACTCATTTTGGTACATTCAAGGATAATAAAAGCTCAGCAAGAGAGCTCTCCCGCCCTCTTCTCGCTGTCTTACTCTCCCTTTCTCACATATACTACATCATATATAATGCAGGCAGATGCATTCAGTTGATGTCTAGGAGATATTGCTTTTGCTTTAAAATAGCTGTCATATCTCAAAGTCTTTTGTAGGAACGGAAATAAGGACATTTCAGGGAAAACCCTCAAGTTAAAAGCACACATTTACCTCATTCACACCAACAGTGTTTCAGGGCCGGTTCGGAGCTGGAGCTTGAAAAGCACCGGGCTTTCCTCTTCACACCGCAGCAGAGCAGCCTCTTAGCTCCGGAATCCGGTTCATTTCGAGCACCAAATAATTGCCCGGCCAGAGCAAAAGCACCACATACGTCACGCTTACGTCAAGGCGGGGGCGGGGGCGGG
>NW_011342298.1:95610-108973 GCF_000735185.1 Notothenia coriiceps | reverse complement strand
TCTGTCTTTACTCCTAAATATTTAGCCGAACTGTATTGTGGGGAGCATGGCATGGCTTTGCAAGCATCACGAGCATCTATCGGCATCAAAAGTTGAACAATGTTCAACTTTTGAGGCTCGATGCTTGGCATCAGCCAATCAAATCCCGTTTATGCAAATCCCGCCAGTGCAAGCGCTAGCCAATCAAGCCGCGTGCAAGCTGGGAGAGCCAGACCGCAGTTCATTTCCTTATATTCTAAACGAGATATTACGGTAGCAAATCACCCGGTTCTTTACGACCAGAACTATTTACCGGGATACAAACCGGAGGAACCAGGCATGGAGGGAGGTGGCAGAGACAGTGGGTGAAACTGGTAGGTTTTTCGCCTGTTTGGAGAGTTTATATCCAGTTTACTTCGTTTTAACATTGCTATTGCTTTGTATGGGGGCGGGACATTCATGTGATTGGTTGTTGATCGCAAAAAATCGCCAAGCTTCAGACACGCCCAGCTTCAAGATTTTTTGATGCCTGTAGTGTAGACGGGCCGTAAGAGTCAGATATGTGATTCAGTGTCTCCAGGTGTTAACACCCCCAATATGTTGTTTACTCTGTAAACTTTTTAAAAGGTCTATCGAGAGAGAGGCTGATCAGAATTGACATGACAACCCACCCGTGCAGTCAGAACCTTTTGCTGCTGTCACTTGTGATATGAATTCTCCGGCCGTTTGACTTGTAATAAACATCATTGTTTGACATCAAAGCTCCAACTCTCCTCGTGTCTCTCTGAGTCCTGACTCTCCATTGCTGCAGAAGTTTCCCTTACAATAATGGATTTTTCCTCAGATAAAGAACCTACTCTGCGTTCTCTCGTTCTCTAATGCCGTGACATGGGATGAGGATTTCATCAATAAAAGCCACTTCATTCATCTAACCCTTTTTCTGGTTTTTCCAGATTTAGTTTGACACGTCTTGCATGACAAGAGCCAACCTAAAGACCCGTTCACTCTCGGCAGACAGAAACTTTGCCAATGGCGGGACAAGGGACAAGGGGGGGGGGGTTCCGGGCAATGCGCTCATTATTCAGGAAGACACTCGAGGCCACAGGATATAGCACACTTCATTTTTCTTGTCAAACTCGGGCTGACTTAATGGCGTGTTCACAGCGAGTGGTGAGACAAAGGGATGGTGTTGCCAGGCCTCGACGTGGAAGGAGCGCTGATCAAGATGGAGGCCGTCCTCTCGGAAAGGTGGACCACCTGAGCTGCTGAATGTGTTACAGCGGCAAATAAATACGTCTCATGTTACATAAAGCAAATACACTACGGGCTATCTTTCAAAGAGGGAAAATGAAATATGGTCTCAATTATACTCTCACTGTAGAGCGGCACAGATGTTCTTATTGTTCCTCCCATTCCACGTCCTCATAAACCTTCCCTCATTATTGCCTTCATTACCGGTGCCATCGATATAGCAGGCGGCTGCCATAAAACCTGGATGTATCCACAACTCATCATCCGAACACTAATTAATCATCCGCCCAGCAATTACACACCTCCCTCCAAACCTGCCATTGATTTTGAACCCAGTGGTGCTTTTTTATTCTATTTCGATTGTGCGCCTGTGACTGAGGCCATGCAAAGCAATCTCCTCCTGCTCTGTATGCGCTGGACTGGAACTGTGTTTTGATCAGAGAGATGATGGGGCAGGTGTTGTGGTACATCGAGAAGCCTCATCCCCATCGCATTCACAATCTCTAGGCATGGCAGTGGGGCTGTGGTGTCAGACAGCCTCTTTTGTTCGACTCCTAATTGGGGTAATTTATTGTCCTAACAGGCGTAGCAGCTGTGGCTTTACAGCGTAGCACCAATTAAATCCAGATGCTAGAATGAAAAGATGGCGCTCAACGTGACTCTGGGACCAATCATTAATATTAACTCTGCGAGATGAAAATGACAAGCTGTGATGAGAGATTATTTCTCAACGCACCACCCTCCCATTGATATCGCAAATATGCATTTTTGATGAGGATTTATGAAAACAGTAGCGAGGCAGACGTCACGCATCATTTCTAATAATGGATGTGATTATCTGCCAGATGAAACATTGAACACAAACATGCAGGGACACCAGGTCTGCACGGCAATTACGCCACAGGACTCTTGTCCTAGTTTCGTTGTTGTTGAGAGAAGTTCTCGTCCACATTATGGCGCTGACAGGGGATCAGGTGAGCGTGAGATCTGGTGAATATAGGAGGCAACTGAAAGAAATCAGGTCGCTGTGAAGATTTCTCCAGGGCCGGGCTAACCTCGCAATACTGTGAATGGCCCGTCTGCCTCTTCAGGCCGGGCTCTTTAGACGAGAAGCCCCGGGGACAGACACAAATGTGAGTAACACAGAGACAAGGGGAGGTCAACACCCCGAGCCGAGGCTCACAGAGGAACCTGGGATACACAGTGGCTTAAAATTCGAAGGGAAACCCAGGGAGTAATGAGGCAGCCCTGGCCAGATTCTGCTATTTCTTTCTGTTCATTTGTCTCCTCTGTGAAGTTTTAATGAAGTGTTTGTCCACTCAGACACTATTTGTTTGGAGAGTGTTTGTTGATGTAATGTGCACAGCCCAAGACAAGTTAAACATCCTAATGACTTATTTATTGTTCTCAGAATTCTGACTTTTTTCTCAGAACAAAAAAGACCAAACATTTTCTTTTCAAATCTTCCCAATTTTTTTTTTATTTGGCCCTAATCCTCTTCCGTACATCTGCTTAGTAGTACACGGCAACAAAGTATTTTTGTTACAGCACCGCAATCAAACTCAAAACACCTCACACCTCGGTTTGGCAAATGGATGGCTTTCAGAATGCATTTAACATAATAACGATTAAAATACACGTTTGTTAAGCTTTTCACGGAAACAATGTAGGTTAAACATTATTATTTATTCATATTGGAACATCTATTTGATATTTTAGCTCACTCTTCATTAATGCCTTTTGTCCTTTTGACCTGCAGGACCATTTAAGGATTTCTGATTCTTATTACGAAATGTTTTATTTGACATTAATAAACTATAACAATGACAATATATTTAATAAAGTACATTTTCACAACACTCCGTTTCAAAATGAGTTTCCCTTTGTTTCAAAATAAAAACATTTGTACTGATAACTTACACAGTTTGTCTCTGATGAGTGATACAGTGGGAATTTTTAGATCTTAATTATTATTATTATTTTACAGTTTAACAGACATTACAAGTAGGCTTGGGCGGTATGACGGTATTACGGTATACCAGGGTATTTCGCAATACCGTCGGTATGATTTTCAATACCGTGACGTCACAGACTGTGCGCCAAATCACAGATGCGTTTCATTCTATTACACTGACACGGAGTTTTGACATTGGACGACATGGTGTAATGCACAGCACGCGCCAGCAGAGGGGCAGGGGAGGGCCAGTCCGTCTTCCCGCTCTCAGAGCTCAGCACAGAGCTGCTGAGCAAGGGGCAGCATTTGCCGCCCCGAACTCGGACAACAGTAAAAAGAAAAATGCCTCTGCGCCTGTTCGGACTATTTTGGGTTTACTCGGTCGCCAGTGACTTCAGCCGCAAACGAGAGACGAGGCATTCTTGGCGAATGTTTAAGACGGGTGAGTGAGTGTTGACATTTTTTAATCCTATGCAACTGGTTGATGGTTCCGCACTTCGGGGCACTTTGCGAGCGTCTACCTGGCTCGGGCTGCATTTTACACCGAACATATAATATTACCGTTCGAAACATCTATTTGCCGCCGAACGCCACCTCGCTCAGTCGACCCAAGTCATACGCAGTGGCGCTGGTGGAAAGTATTTTGGTGGGGCTTGATATATGAGTAAAACATTTTTTTTGGGATAAATCCCCCTTAAATTTGGCGACTGATACCGTCTATACCGTATACCTACGGTATGATGTCAGCAAGGTATGAACGGTCCTGAAAACATGATACCGCCATGAACCTAATTACAGCCAGATTACCAACCATCAAGATAGCGCTACTAGAGAAAATCCATCAAGATACCTTCTGCTAGATCTGGACACATATTCCTAACGTCATAAAGGAGAAGAAAGTTTGACACGACATCATCTTCTGCTGGCTCCAGTGACGCACACCTTCTCGGATGAGCCCTCCTCTGCGATGAGAGATGGAAGGAGTTCATGGACTTCCACATCTCGAAGCGCCTTCCTTTATTCGAAAATCACTCCCTTTTCTGATCCATTACTTCCCCCATCGTTTCAACGACTCCAAAAGGACAGTGTACAATACCTGTTTTGCTGTATCCTTGACAACAGTTACTTCCTCTCTTTTGCCCCGTCTCAGCTCTCCCGAAACAGTCGACTGTGTTTGAGAGCAAAGTGCTGTAAGCGGTCCGACTGCCATGCAGGAAACCTCTGCGTTCATGACGATAAAGAGCTCTGACCAATTAGCTGTCTTTGTTAAATAACACTCACGGCCTTCAATTAACCGCCACCTACCACCCACCCCCCCCAATGATTATCTTATACATTTCCATGTTCAACTGTTAAAGTCAAATAGTGTCCTTTTTTATTAATTAAATGTATGTCACCTTTAGTGCTTTGCAGATTTGGATAATAACAATAATTATAACAATAATATTTAATTAAGAAAATATGATTATCAATATTAATACACATTCATATAATATTAATAATATTTATTTTGGTGCTCCAAGTTGATTTTCAAGCAAATTAAAAACAACACCACATTATAAAGTCATATTTTGATGAATGATATGATATATAATCAACATCTGGAGTTATTCCAGGAAGTATATAAAGTGATTAAGGTTACCTCCCCCTTCTACCAGCTGCACAACAATCATGCATCCAATAATTGTATTAAAAAATGTTTTATTTATTCTTTATATTACTCTGAATTGGGCCATACTCATAATGTGGTACTTTTACTTGTACTTTCGATGCTAATAATTGGGTTTTACTTTTATTAAGTAAAAGCCTTAAATGCAGGACTTCTTATCGTAACAGAGTGTGGTTTCTACTTTTAGACAACGTTGAATACTTAATTTTTCAGCGTTGCTGAGAGTATCCTGATGGAGTGGGAAATATGGCCATGAGTTTTAAGCAATTAAACACATTTTGATGGAAAATCAGTGTTACGGTTGAGAAAAATATCCAACATTAATTGCATGGCTGTTAGAAGNGGCGTTTTATCCAGTTTGTACACAACGATGGAGAAACTTAACAAGCAGCAGTGGTCCACTGAAGAGACCAGCTACCTACTGGGAATCTGGTCTTCTGAAGAGGTGCAGAGGAAGCTGGAGCACAGTCGGCCATTGTTGTTGTTGTCGGTGTCAGCTGTGAGGGGTTCCTGCGCGGTTTGGCTTTATGAAGCAGGCACGCAAACGGTTACGTCATGACGCAAACGATGACGCAATGACGCAGCACCAGTCGGACTCTGGGCGGTGTGAAAAGAGCCGGAGCTAAACCGAAGAACCGGTTCTGAACCTGAAAAGCTCTAGCACGGAGCTTGAACCGGAGTTGCGTTGGTGTGAATGAGGTAATTGTGAAACTTCGGGTTTGCAGCTACTGCTTTCTGCTTGTAGAAACAAAATGTAGATTTTCATGGCCAAGCTTTTAGCTTTTTTTGTCCTGTAAGAGGCCAAACAGTGGACTCGGACAGCTCTCAGTAATGCATGTATTTGTATAACTATGTCAAAAGGGACAAGGAAAAGTACACTTTGCATAACTTTCAGGAACGCACAGTTTTAAAGAATTTTTTTTTGAGTTTCTTCATTGTTACTTTTGAGCTTCAAAGTTAACATGTGAGAGAGACAAAGTCCTTTATTTGGCAACATGATAAAGCCAATTTCTTCCCAAACAATGTAAGAACCATTTCACTGAAATAAATGGAATCTGAGTTGTTTTATTGCGAGGGAACAGAGGAGGACAAAGCCTTAAAATTCATTACAATTTCTTTTTTGCTCTCCCTCTCAATTGCTGCACATTGGATTATATGTGGAACATCAAAAGCTTTAATTATCTTAATTAGTCCTACATTTGCAAGCAAGAAAGCTCCTTGAAACCAGCCGAAGATGCGAGTGTTTCCGTGGCACAACGCGTCGTTAAAATGCACATAATTTGAATGTTATATGAGAACCTTAATTGCTGAATTCATGGTTATCAAGGGGGCCTCCTTCATTACAATTCAAGAGGCTCCATCACGGTGGCCGTATTCTCACATAATGAATGTGATTCTGTTCCCCCTCAGTGTAATAACTAATTGCACAGAGCTGCTAATCGCCCCCACCCCACCTACACACCCAAGATGAATATGGCTTCATAAGTTCTGTTGTCAACAACTCACAACTTGAGAGTGGAAGAAAACTAATTTCTTTTCACTTACTGATTGATCGTGGGTGTACAATACTTAGCACATCATGGATTCACTGAAATCCACACCATATTAATCTGAATTGAATTATATTTATTGGAATTTAAATTGTTTCCATTCTCATAACCAACTTAACACAGAATTGGACTAGGAAGGACAAAAAACACAAAAAGATTCATCTTTTTTACTTGAAGTATTTCTGCTTTAAAGCTTTCCGTTTCTTATTTTGTAAAACGCTTAGGTTTACAAATAATATATATTTGCATTCAGAGACTGTCCATTTTCATTTGGAGTAGAGCAAAATAAGTGTTTGATGTTAATTTATAAGGAACACGATTCATACGTCTGTTGCTTTCACTTGCATTTCTTCACGAATGTTAAAGCACTCACGGCTACTGTTCTGGACGACCATAATACTGTAAAGCCAAGAGAAAAATGTTTTTTAAAGAGACAATTTTAAACCAGAAAAGCACACTTCTATCCTTCTGGTTGGAAGTGTGCTCCTTTGTACCTAAACACATCCACCAGTGGACTGACACACCTAACCCAACCATTAGTGCAATGTTTTAAAGAGGCCATATTCTGCTCATTTTCAGGTTCATATCAGTATGTTGTGCCTCTACTGCAGGGGTGGAGAACCTCCGGCCCGTATACGGACGGCGAGACCATTTGGTACGGCCCTCGAGGTAATTTATAAACACACGCAAAAAAGAAAAAAATTAAAGAAATCTAGACCACAAAATAATTAAACAAGTGAGTGCCTGTTTTTCCTGGCCAAGGTCAGGGTCCTTGAACACAACACGAGCCTACCATCACGTGGTATATGTCTCGTCTGACAGGGGTGCAGTTCTGACGGAGAGCAACAGAACGCCGCTCCGGGCCGGGACTTCACAAATTGCAGTACCCATAAGGAGCCGTACACATGCCGCAGTTTTTTTGTGGCTGTGTCTTTAGTTGTAATCCCAGTGGCGATCTGTTCATCTGTCATACAGTCAATAACTTTGTTGTTATTAGCATCTGGTTAGCTAGCTATGCTAACAAATATAAGAAGCTTTTTCTACAACCAGTGAGGTAAAGGCACATCTTTATAGTTATAAAAAAATAAGAGAATAAAGTAAACCATAATTCACCTTTCTTATTGTGTTGCCACACGGACCCTTTAGTGGGAACACCAGTAGCTTTAGCTGTCATTCCTGCTAGCTTGTTATGCAGAGCAGTTCATGTACTAACCTCTTGGAGATTAATGGATAATAAAGATTGGAACTCCATTCTTAATACACCGCTTCCGACTCCCTTTCTTCGGCACTACACAGGTCTAAAATACTATATGACAGTAAAAACAAGTTGTTATTAATAAACAAGAATACAGTTTGAAAGGAGAGTGATTTGTAAAATATCCATAAAGAAAAATAAAATCTGCTTACAGTTCCGTTTCATATGGGTGTTGAGAGATGTATCCATCGATCTCTTAATGTTGCTCTCAAAGTGCACCAGATTGATGCTTTTAACCTCAACATTTAAAAAAAAAATCTTGCCCCCGGACCCCCCTAGAGGCTCTACTGGGACATGTCTCCATGCTTTAATGTTCAAAAAGCTCTTTATTGTTCTCATACTGCCTGTGCTGCAGCACCTTCTTTCACCCTCTGTCTGAAACCAGAGCCCAGTCTGCTCTGATTGGTTAGCTGGCCGGCTCTGTTTTGATTGGTCAATCACTTAGAGATGTCCCGCCTCTTAGCCTATCAGGTACAATGTGTTGGAGCGCCAATATAAGCTTGAGTGTTACATAGTGATATCACAACAAAGGAGGCCTTTCAGGCAATGGTTGAGTGTGAGAGAGAAACTCTCAGGGACGTTAGCCTTTGCAGACCGTTTACATGCACACAACCTATACAACACACAAAAGCATAATAGGGCCCCTTTAAAAGAACAAGAGGTCAGCATGACAATATTTTCAGGAAGTTTCTATTTGCTCTTTTTTATGTCACTTGATATCGGATGTTTTTAATAGTATGGTATAAATAAAGTCTTATGAGTTCAACCTATTCCAAGGATGCGTTCGCTGCAGTGAGCAATGTTCAGTGTCATCCAAGTTATTTGTACACATAAAGACGTTGTGTAATGACTGGATTTGAGAGTTTCAGGGAACAGAGTGCACTTTGCCCCTGCAGCTGAGTCAGACTTAGACAGCATTTTGCCAGATTAGAGCAATCATGTTGAATCAGGGCTGTACTGCATTAAGCCTGGAAACCACAGAGTAAATCCCCCAAAATGTTTTGGATTTAATATGCTTGTTAGCATCAACAGCAACAAAATAGATGCTGCGGATAAATTGCGGCATCATGTTTCAATATTTATATTTAAAATGTACGCAAAGACAAGACAATATTGCTTACTTACATATTTTATATTCTATAACTGATTGCATTTCTATTTCAAATTTATTTTATTGCTATCTTACTATATTTGTATTACATTGTTCTTAATATAGTTAGCAATCTGTGTTCTTTTTTGAAATGTTGTTTTTTATTTGTATGTATGCAACACCAAGTCAAATTCCTCGTAATAAATCCGTTGATTCTGATGACATGTGTCCACAGTTTCATTATTGCATGCATTCCCTTTCCAACAGATCTAATTGTGGCCACTGCTAAAAGGTCTTTGAGCGCCATGCCCTCTTGTCCCAGGAGGGCGTTGGTTAATGTGTTGGGGTTCGCCCTGAGGTGCAGGGGGTCTCACTTCAGGGCCAGATGACACTCGTGCAGGTCGCCTCTTTCGGGCACAAAGCCCAGTTGACTTGTTCAGCAGAGCTAAGCCAGTGTCGAGTGTCAGGGGGTTGGAGGTTAGCGTAAGCCGCTCTGGGCCACCGCAGCCCACTGACTCTGAACAGCAGGGTCAGCGGATGGGCTGCGGGACCCTCTGCTAGGTAAAGCACTGGAGCAAAAAACACACCAACAACATGACAAGGAAGTGAGGAAAGAAAATAGGAAAACACAAGGATTATTGCTTCCAGCCTGGAAAACACGGCTGGCTTTTTATCTAAGTCACGCAGCTTAGACATACAAGTAGATTTTCCAAAGCACAATGGGGTTGGATTCTTAATCTGGCCAATGCTATGTTGGTTTTTTCAATTTTTCTCAGATCAGTTTTGCAAGGAGGCATCAATGCAGTTCAGGAAGCGTGAATGCCTATTTCACAAATGAATGCTTTTTTGTTGGAATATTTTCTTTAAGCAAAATCACGAACCATTTTCTAGTTTTATCACTTGAAAAAATAAATGTGTAAATGTGCAATTTGTAGCCGATGCAAACTGAAGAAAACCGAAAAATAAATATTATTTTATAGAGGATGAAATAGATATCAATCTGAAACTATGGTCATGCTGACCTTTGTATAGAGTAAAAACTATTATTTTCATTGGGGTTTTCCATTTCCTAGTGTGTTAGGTTTGTGTGCATGTAAATGGTCTGCTAAGGCTAAAATCCCTGCCTGAACCGCCTCTATTGGACTCCTTTGTTTACTTCCGGAACATAATGAAATCAATATGTCACACTGACGTTTCTATTGGCTAGTGTGGGACATGTCTAAGTGGTTGACCAATCACAACAGAGCCAGCCAGCTAACCAATCAGAGCAGACTGGGCTTTGGTTTCAGACAGAGGGTGAAAACAAAAAATTAGAATGACATGTCCTCTTTAATATTATAGCAAGAATGTGTAAACTAATCATTAACATACATGTCTGGAGCAAATGACATCCTATGAATACTGCAGCAGAGACACTGCCAATATGCATGTCATTTTCATATCTGCGCAGTGACTGGAAAAATACATTAAAAAATAAACACATGTTTGCCGACTGATTAATGAAGCCCCAGTTGTAAAGCGAGACAGCGCCGCTATACAATACATCTCTTTAGCCCCAAGCATGCTAACAGCGGTGTCAATATCTTGACTGCGTCCCTCAGGGCTGCTGGTACAAAAGACACTTCACTTCGAGGAGCCGGGGAGGGGGGGTTAGAGGGTGGAGGGCTCCTCCCTCAACACCGCCTCTCGGCACAAAAAGATAATTGTCTCCTCCTTACCCAGAGAGATGGGTGTATCTGTGACCTATACGAGGGACTCGTCCCATCTCCCGCGCAGCCTGAGATGTCACAGTGGTTTGCCGTAATTACTTTTGCTGATGGAGGTGAGAAAGGACATTTGCATCAGATGAGGAGCGCAGCAGTTGGGTCTCCCCACTCGCCGCCCATATGCCGCTTTTAATGTCACCGTAATCTCTAAAGGTGAGCATTGGCAGCAACGCTATATATCTCCACAACTAGCTGAATCAGTGGTTTGGAAATAGGTTTGACATTGAGTTCGGGTAAACGAGAGAACACACACACAAAAACATGCACGCACACGCCCACAAACACTAAGAAAACACCTCAGAGGGGAGATGTTGTCCTTCTACACTAAAACTGGACGAGATTGGCAAGTTCAGGACTTAACACAGCATCCCTCTCTTTAGAAACCTTTCGAGCTGTGGAGAGTGTGTACTCCTCACTGGTGCTCACCTTTTACCATCTGCTGCCTGCTGCTGTAATTTCACAGAAGCTTTTTTTTCTCAACCTTGAATATCTTTGTTTTCAACAAAACAGCTGTAAACAAGGCCTATTGCACCAAAGAAAGGTAAGGGACTTAGACCTGACCTAACATTGATACAATAATGGCTGGCTCTGTTGGATCGGTTGACCAATCACAACAGAGCCAGCCAGCTAACCAATCAGAGCAGACTGGGCTCTGGTTTCAGACAGAGGGTGAAAAGAAAAATATAGCTTTTTTGCTGATTTAGCATGTTTTCTTCACGGGGAAAACAGTGTAATTTCCCTCCTATGGGGCGACAGTTGCTCAGTTCACCACTTAGGCACTGTCAAGGTGTCCTTGATGAAGACACTGAACCCCCAACTGCTTCCTGGCTCCCTAAAGCCTCTTAGCCCTGACGCCTCTCCATAAAATAAGCAACTGTATATTCAGACAAAATGTGTATAGGTCCTGTGCAGGAGGGTTTAAAAAAAAAAAAAGCGATCTTCTCTACAGTTATCTTTTAAACACTGCCAACACATTTCAAAACCCCAACAATAGAACATCATTCTAGTATCAAAAGTAGAAAGAAAGAAACCTCTGAAGGCGGCAATTCCAATACATCTTATCGCACTAACTTGTTAATGCTGCAGAGGTGTACAGTAAAGAGAGCCTGCATCTCTCTATCTTTGTGCCAACATCTTTATTCCTCTCAATCTCCCACTTTGAAAAATGAATCTGCTTTCCACAGTCTCTACATCCCACACCTCCCAGAGCATACGCGTCTGTTCATCACACTTTCTCCATTCTCTTCTTCTTTTTTGTTTCTGGGATTCTGGTGACATTTTCAAAGTGCCAGATCCTTGCCTTGAGACATTGTGCATGTGCCCACACCTCTCCGCCCCCGAGAAGTACACACACACACACACACATTGCATGCAGATACACTCTCCTCGCCTGGAGCCAGGCCCCTGTGTTCTTGTCTACCTCAGAGAAGCTGGAGCTTGGCATGGAGATGAGGCTCTGGTGGATTCTGTGCTCCGCCTGCCAATGCTGCTCTTTTGATCCGCAGCCAGCTGATGACAGATCTACATTAAGCTCATAGTCTCCTCTCGTTCGCTCTACTTCTCCTCTCCTCGTGCCTGACACTGGGGCAAAATGTTACTGTAAAGTCCGCGTGCATTGGTGGGAATCGACATCCCTGGAGGTCGCCGGCGTGAGTCTCCTCTCGCACCGAACAGACAGAATGCTGAGTGGGTTTCCAGCTTGCAGAAAAACACCATGTGGGTGTAAGACAAAGATAGTGCCATGTCAACAATCCAGGGGGAAGCTTTACACTTCTCTCATGTGTACCTCCAAGTTTGAAAGGAAAAATCCATGCTGCAAAATGCTCACGCTTGGAGATATGGTTAAACTTTTATGATATTTGGTCATGTTGGGCAATTTCTTTGATTGTGTGCAACTTTTTCTCATACTTCTATTTTGGTTAAAAGTTTCTTGAAATGACCTTTAAAAACATTGTAGGAAAAGTGTGTTTCTTCCACTATAATAATAAGTAAAAATAGCGTCTACGTATATTATGAATATTTTTCCTTTTTTAATTGTTTATTGAAGAACAGACAGCCTTTAAAGTGTCAACATTAAAAACAGAAACAAAGGGTTGACGTGTCAGACTGACAGCAGACAATATATTTACAAAAAACGTTAATTTCCTGTTAAATATTCTTTTTCTTCTTCTGCAGGCAAAGATCTGCATAAAATGTATTCTTAATGGACATGAGATACTTAAAAAGGCCCCATCAGGCTTTATGGGGTTTTCCCTTTCCTGTAGTTATATAGGCTTTTGTTTTTCTCACACGCACTGAAACACTTCCATTGGACTCCTGATATCACTATGTAACACTCGTACCTGATCATTTCATTTTTTTATTTATTCGTTTATTTGGCAGGGACATTGCACATTAATGAACACTTAAAAAGGTCCCATGTCGTGCTTTTCTGGTTATTACCCGTCCCCTTGTGTGTTATGAAGGTTTGTCTGCATGTAAACCGTCAAAAACCCTCAAAGTACACCCTGTTAACCTGTAAAACTCTAACACAGAAAATACCTGTCTATGCTGCCCCAGAACGCCTCGTTGGAGATTTCTCTTTTTCCACTTGTTTCTTCCGGGAACCGCATGACGTCATGCGGTTCCCGGAAGAAACAAATGGACCAATCCACGGAGCTCCTCACACACCAGGACCGTTAGCATGCATTTTCAACTAACAGGAAGTCCCCATTGACTTGCATAGAGCTCCCTGGCTGGTAATAGACGAGTTGGGATGGCGGAGAAATGCTCTCTGCAGACCCATTCTCACAGCGTTATAAACCTTTTTCTTACGGCCCATCCACACTACAGCTTCAAAAAAAGCTTGC
>NW_011342298.1:95066-95605 GCF_000735185.1 Notothenia coriiceps | reverse complement strand
GCAGACCCATTCTCACAGCGTTTATAAACCTTTTTCTTACTCAATATCAAGCCACACTTATTGTTTTTACTTCGGCTGTGAGTGTTTGTGTGTGCTCAGGATGAGTTTTGCTTGTCCTAGCTGTATCGCCGACCCAGAGACCACACCAGTAAACCAGCTCACTGAGCAGCGAGCCTCACAACGTCCTGACCAATCAGAGCACACTGGGCTCACAGGGAGGGGAGGGGGGGGGGGGGCAGGAGCTCCAACAAGCCGTTTAGGACAGAGAGTGAATACACATTCTATACAGAGATGCTATGAGAAACCAATGTGAGTTTGGAAAATTGCACAATTTAAATCTATTTTAATAAACCTCAACAACAATGGAAATATGATCAGTAGAAATGGCCATGACATGGGACCTTTAAAACATGAAATATACCAAGTGTAAATATGCCGGATTTAGCTTTGAGCTAGTCCCTCACATAAAACATTAAGAAAATTAAAATTACAAACATAGCAGTACAAATACATAAAATGCAAGAAAAGTGCAAGAGTAT
>NW_011342298.1:83388-95022 GCF_000735185.1 Notothenia coriiceps | reverse complement strand
CTTTTTAACATTAATATGAAGTCGGCTTGTAGGAGTTTTGGAATACTGACCCAAATATGCTAAAACAGACCTATTAGAAAACAATTCACATCTTTATACGCAGTGACCCAACGGTAGAGTAAACCATACCAGCAGTATTGGGGAGTTACGGTTTACGTAATCAGGAAACAATAAAAGGTATTCCCTTACATTCAGGGCCGTCCCTGGCCAACATGAGGCCCCACGCAAAGTTATACGATGAGGCCCTCTGTTTCGCGAGCGTAGACTGGGGGTGGGGGGCTTTTGGGGGTGCTACTGGAAACCGTGCCGCGCCACACTAATTGCGCCGCATTTTCGGCTCAGTTGAGGCCCCCTCCGCAAGGTGAGGCCCCACGTAGTCTGCATGATCGGCCTGTAGGGAGGGACGGCCCTGCTTATAGTTGTATACAAAATGGCTGAATCTGCATTATGGTTTTCTCTTTCTTTGTTTCATTTGTTCTTGTTTTAATTCTGTAGGTGAACCCATAGGTTTATAAAATAGTTTTTCTGAGCTTCACTGTTTGTATTAAACAAAAACGGAGCATTCAGCTCAGATTATATTTCTACTTTTTTATTGTATTTACTGGCAGTGCATTTGATATTGAGGTGATCAAAAAGAAACAGCAAGTTATACGGTTATCTTCTGATACTCAGATTTAGATTTCTCATTTCGTGTTTTACATTGCATTGTTAAAGTAACCCTCCCAACCCTGCGTATCACAGGAAGCAGTCAATGCGAGTTAAATGAGGAATTTCCAAACAACACTTTGACATTTGCCTAAATAAGCATGACTGTTGGGATTGTGAAACACCACCATAAGGCTTTTAAAAAAGGTGTTTGTTCATTCGAGCTGACATTTGTACGATTTTTCAGCGTGGATGCAGCGATGATATATGCCGGCTCCTGACAGCCGTGCAGCCACTGAATGCAGAGGGCTGAGTTATGTGTGTGAGGTGTGAGGTACATATTCACAGCCGGCGTCATGTTCTCCCCCTCTCTCATGCCCACATGCACTCTTACTCTGTTGTTTACTCTCACATTTGTTCTGTCTCATTTTCACTGTCTCTCATGTTTCCTGTTATACGCTCTTCCCTCCTTTGTGTAAGGGGAGACTGAGGATAGTGTTGCAGAAGAAAGCTTCATTAAATATCTACATTTGTGCTGCATTGGAACGGTTTAAAGGGGCCCTATCATCCTCATTTCCAGAGCCACATTTGTATGTAGTGTCTCTACTGTGACATGTCTCCGGGCAGCACCTCTTTTCACCCTCTGTCTGAAACCAGAGCCCAGTCTGCTCTGATTGGTTAGCTGGCCGGCTCTGTTGTGATTGGTCAACTGCTTAGAGATGTGTGGGAAATATCACTAAATAACTACAGAATAAGACCATACTTGTATATATTTAAATCATTAGGGTCCAAAAGTTGTAAAATGTGGTAAAAACCTATTCCAGAGTTATTTTCTGTCTCCATTCGTTTGACTGAGCCGAGATTAGCTGTGACGCTGCTATCCAATAGAATCGCAATTGTTACATAGTGATGTCATTATGTTCCAGGACTAAACAAAGGAGTCCAATGGAATGGATTGTAGCCTTCACAGAACATTTACATGCACACACACCTACACTATAAGAAAGGGAAAACCAAAACAAGCATTAAAAAGGCCTCTATAAAAATACAGAGAGCAGAAATCATTAGGTCTGAGTGCACAAAGAAAAACAGTCAATTATCTTGAAATGTGACATAACGTTCTCTTCTCAACTGAGACGCGCCATGACCTCGTCACAGGAGCCGTACAGTGACCATCCGAATGCTAATGTGACAGACTGATTGCCAATTTACAGCCCACACAAAAACATTACCCCGCTGAATTCAAAGACAGCTCTGTAATGACAAACAATGCGACAGACTCCAACAAAAAGATATCTACTGTTTCTTCCTTCTTCAAAATTATGCTCACAATTACAGTGGGAATGATTGGAAACAGCAGTGGCTAAAACGAAGTCTCACCTCCCTTAAAGGAGCCACGCGGAAATATTGCGAGCTCTTCCTGTTTCATATCGCAGTAACAAGCAGATGATCCCCTTCAGAAATAGAAACAGCTGGTTGTGTTTTTCTAATTGTGTGGTTCCATCACCGCCTCTCAGTCCTCGTTCATGAGCAGCTGTTAGCCATGCATCCTATCGGCTTGCTTACATATTCTCTGCCATAAGGCTTGGGGAGTAATGGATTACATGTAACAGGATTATTTAATCAGGATACCAAAAAATGACATGTCTACATGCTTTAATGTTCAGAAAGCTCTTTTTTCTCATACTGCCTACCTCTTTTCACCCTCTGTCTGAAACCAGAGCCCAGTCTGCTCTGATTGGTTAGCTAGCTGGCTCTGTTGTNCCAGGGGGCAAAATGGAAGGAAACATCCATTTAAACTCAGTTTGCTGCTGGAACTTGCAACGAAGATGAGATGCCAAGTATCTGGCTTGAACCAGCATCACAGCAGCAAACTGAGTTTAAATGGATGTTTCCTTCCATTTTGCCCCCTGGTGTAGACTCTACTCTTTAATGCCTTTATGTATGTTTACTACGGAGCCCCCTAGGGGACATGGAGAAGAAAAGAAAAAAAAATTGTAAAAAAAAAGTTTTGCGAGATATCGCAAAACCTTTGATAGATATCGCAAAACCTTTGCGAGATCTCGCAAAACTTTTTACAGTACTATGGCTTCCACAGATGACATTTTTTAATGGGTTTTTTGTCAAAGCACTTCAGATATTCATTGCTATCGGGATGTTAAGAGCATTCCATGGAATATAACAAAAAGTGTATCTCGAGCCGGTTTCTCAAACTTACCTACCCCAACTTTAAAGTGAATTAACATAATCACATATATTGCCACTCCAAATGTTTTATCTTGGCTTTAATAGGCTCACACTTGGAGATATTGTTAAACTTGTCAGTGATGTAGAGTTGTAGCTATTCTTTGAACTGCGGTACAGTCATTGTTTACATCAAACAATACTCTTTAAACACGTACAAAGATTATGCCATGACCAACTTCTCTTAGTTTCCATCTACAATTTACAAAGTAATCTGCACATTGGGATTTAGTCGAACAATAATACAATGTTCATATCATCATAATCATATAGTAATGTTATTTTGTAATAATAATCTATTCAGTTGCCTTGAGAGTGATAAGCAATAATCATCTGTTCTATTACTTTATGCTTTTAACATCAAATAAACATTGCAAAGTGTGGTTTTGGTGATTTTATAACGACAATAGAGAGCCGTCAACAGCTGTGGTGATTTTGAGATGCTCCTTTGGGTTTCACGTGAACAGTATATGTATTTTCTTTGCTTCTCACCTTGTTCCATCACTTTCATATTATTTGTCTGTAAAACGTACTTCGGTGGAATAAGCTGAAATGTAAACACCATAAGCTGCTATGCTGCCCTGCACAGAAGAGCAATGCTGATGTCAATATGGCTGCGGGATTACGATTGTTGTGCTTGGCGACTGCTTTCTATATCACCAAAGTGTGAAAAGCAATAACACCACCGAAGTGCAAGTGTTGGCGGTCAATATTTTCTCTCCCTGATAAACCCTCCGGGCAGGAGCGTCGCGTCGCCTAGCCAACACAAACACAGCTTTGCAGTTTCAATCTGTCACAGTGTGTGAATATGGAGCCGGAGCGAAATAAAATAAAAAGCATCAACTCTTGTCTTACCTCTGTATCTAAGTTCCACAAAGGAATCATCCAAATGTGAAGTTAAAGGATTACGTGAGCGTCAACAGGGTTAAAAAACAGCTCCCTGCTCAGAGCAAATGAGTCTTCACGGCTGCCGCGCTGTGACTTTTATTCAGTTCACCTTTTTCTAATGTCACTTCTCAACGGGAGAACATTTTAAAAGAAAAACAATCTCAACGAGCAACTGCGAACGAGGCACAGACGAATATTTCAGCACATTGTTCTGATGCAAAAAGACAGAGGAGGAGATTACCTTGTAGAAGTCAGATGTGTTTGAAAGTCTGCAGCTTGACCTGAACGGGGTACATGAACACGTCTGCCTCAGCTGTATCTGGGAGAAACAAACAGAGAAGATATACCAAGGTTATCTCACAGCTTGGAGACTTTTCAGAGTAACGTATGATGATCACATCATTTACAGCCTCCAACCATATGCACCATCACACTGTGAGCAGCTCATATAGATGCAAACACAGGAGTGCGTGGGAAACAGGGATTTACAAAGTTTGCACACATGCTGTGCTAAGTTAAAACACCCACACCGATGCACACAAACACACAGTCGACAAGCCTGCAATTCCCCAAGCAGCTGCAGACTCGGCTACCCTGTGGCTTACTTTCTCAAGATGAGTCTCCAGAGCCCCCTAAGGAAGACAAGCGCTTTGCCAGGGATGTCCAGGAACGCTAACTGTCGCATTCTCTCTCCATGCTCACACTCTGACGGCTGTGATGGGGAGTCGTGGCGCTCCCACACTGAGGCGGGGTAATTGGCTAGAGATGATGGGCCGTAAACATACATCACAGGGGCGGCCAAGCAGACAGCTAACTAAGGCTCTCTTTCGTTTGCACACGTATGCACACACACCGTCTTCCCATCTGAGGATATTTGTTACGGTGGGTGAAGCAAGCAGGACCCAAATGCAGATAACGCTGAAAATGCCTTTATTTCAAGGATAACGAAAAAATACTAGGACAAAACAGAACACTCGCCGGTGAACTCAGTCACAAACAAAAGACGAACCAACACTGAACACAGGAAGAGACAAGACTAAATACAGGGAGGGGTAATCACAAGACGAGAAACAGCCGGGCAGGGGAGGAGAAACACAAGGGCAACAGGTGAACACAATCAGACAACTAGACACACCAGGGAAACTAACGACAGGGAGGAAAAACACAGGGAGAGGGACCAGACAATATACAAGGAAGAAAACATGACAGGGAGAACAGCAAAACACCCAAAACAAGACATACAAAACGTGACATGACACAATAATCGTAACAGATATTGCGATTCGATTTGCAATTTTGTTTTTAAGCGACCCAACGTAAGTTTATTGTAAAATGCGGCCATACCTCGGGCTAGGAAGGTCGTATCAACGTGCTCCCGTCTCTAGCACCCCCGCAGCCCGGGCTACGAGTGAAAGAACTAAACTTACATGAAACTTCCGTTGGGTTGCTTTAAAGTCAAGCTTCAGTTTCAGATTCACCCTGTGATAGAAACATGTGATGGAGCATTACTAACCTGACTCAGATGGTTTCACCAAACCATCTAGGAGAGCTCCATTGGAAGCCATTTGGAAAGGGCAGGCACTTTCAAAAAGACTTGGCAGGTGATTGGATCAATCTGTCTATCACCTTCTATCATGGGCCACTTCTGATTGGTTAACAATGGCTAGTGCATGTGGAGCACAGCACTTGTGATTGGTGTGGATGAAAAAAAAAAAATTTGTAAAAAAAAAAATCGCAGGCTTTGCGATTTGATAATCGCATCATTTCAAATCGCGATTTCGATTTAAAATCGATTAATTGTTCAGCCCTAGTGCTCATGTGTTTCATGGTTGGTGTATAGACTCAATACGCTTCATGAAAGGCAGGTTTTCCTATAAATACAATTATTTTTTATCTTAAATATCTTGGTTCCCCGTTTTCTAAGGTAACATTGTTCTGCTCTCTTACATAAACCCATCCCTGGTTATTAACACTAGTTCTTCTCATGTTTGATCGTCTTTTTTTGTAGAAATGTTACCTGAATAGAAGCCCAATCAGCGACTAAACAGCAGAACCTGCCACGCTGTCGCCCGTCTGTAAGGTATTTAATCCTCATTCTTCTCTAACCACAAGAAGCTTTTTATCCCCGGCCTCCCACCGACTGCAGCCACACCAGCTCTTAGTCTTTCAAAGAAGCCTTAATCATTTTAATATGAAAGCTGCTAAGTACCCCCAATAATCACTTTGATGAAATGGAGGACATCTTTAAACTGCCAACCCCCCACCACCTTCCTCCCCCTCTCTCTCTCTTCCTCCCGTCCCCCGCCACCCTCATTTCAGCTTTTCACCCCTTGCCTTTCATCATTCTTTTCATCATCCTCAGCTCCATTGACCTGAAGCTGGATCGTGATACGCCCGTGCTTTACAACCTCTCTAACTCCATCTTCATCATCCTCTGGCCCTCTGGCCCTTTGTTCACCTCTTTCCCCAATCAAGTGACCAAATCTGGTTACTTTTAGCGAATGTGGACATTATTGCGCGATTAAAACAAAAACCCGGGGCTGGTGGACAAAAACACCTTTGGCCTCCTGCTGAGGGAAACTGTTTGCTAACATTTAACATAAATTACTTGATGAGGCTGATTTTGGCCTGGTTGCACAACGAGATGGCAAAGGTACCGAGGAACATCCTTTACTCAAGTTAGAAGGTACCGATACTCGTGTTATAAAATACCTCGTTGAAGTAGAAGTACTGACTAAACTTCTTTTACTCAAGTAAGAGAGTAAAAGAAGTGTGGGCTTCGAAAGTATTTACCACCGGCTTGTGTTGGGAGTTCAAAGCTGTTACCGTTCATCGGTGTCATTGGCGTTCAATTTTGACCCATGATTTATCTCCAAAAACACACACAAAAAATTACTATTATTCCGATTAGTTCTAAATTGTTTAAACTTTTAACATCATAACCTAACTTATTATGCATTCATAACCGTAACATTCCCTGTAGTAATTAAATGTTATGGCCCAAAACACATATTGCCACGGTGCATGTTGCTGAGTTCAGGTTCAAGTGTTAGTGTAGCATATGCTTCTTTGGAGAAAGGTGGGGGGGGGGGCAGAGGAGAGGAGTCTCCAGGTACATGTTGGTGAAATTATGTTACAGTGCATGAAGGGGGGGGGGGGAAGAGGTGGTCAAAGTCAAAGATGAATCTTGTTTTGTGGCCAAATTTGACCCCATGTTCACCCAAAAACAATTCTGGGCCGGGGTCTCCCCAGACCCCAACACCAAATTATAACACTTTTTTGTAGAGACCTTCAGACTTGGCTAAAATTGTCAAAATTGTTTTGTAGTGTTTATATTATCTGTTGGTGGAGGATATATCATGAAGCTTTGTTCCGATAAAAAAAAAAAAAAACAAGATGGTAGTTATTATATAATTATTAACTTGAACGGGTACGGGGAGACCCGAAACACAACATAAGGGTTAAGTAAAAAGTGTACCATAACTAGGCAGCTGTTTTAAAGAGTACCTTGACCTCCCTTTATATTAATAAGAACGAATTAATGTCATTGTTAGCTATGAATGTTTTCCATGGTGACCAACGGCAACATGACAACGTTTTCCATTGGTCCCTTTCTTTAGAGAAGACCAGGGAAAGTGATGGATAACCGGATTCGTGTTCAAAATTCAAATAAGGCACGCAATGACTCTAAATAAATAATCGATCACGCCACAAAACACACATTCAGATTAAAGGAACCAGCCTGTTGGAAAATGAGAGAAGTAGAAAGTACAGGTATTTGTGTTCAAAATGTAAGAAGTTAGAAAATACAGGTATTTGAGTCCACATGTAAGAAGGTAGAAGAGCCAGGTATTTGAGTTCACCATGTAAGAAGTAGAAAGTACAGTATTAGTGTTCAACCTGGATAAGAAGTAGAAAGTATCAGGTATTTGGGTTCAACATGTAGAAGTAGATAAAAGTACAGGTATTTGTGTTTCAACATGTAAGAAAGTAGAAAGCACAGGTATTTGAGTTCAACATTGTAAGAAGGTAAAAGTAAGCAGGTATCTTGAGTTTCACATGATAAGTAGAAAGTACAGGTATTTGAGTCCACATGGTAAGTAAGTAGAAAAGTAACAGGTATATTGTGTGTTCAACATGTAAGAAGTAGAAAGTACAGGTATTTGTGGTCAAAATGTAAGAGTAGAAAGTAAGCAGGTAATCTTGTGTTTCAACATGTAAGAAGTACGAAAGTACAGGTATTTGTGTTCAAAATGTAGAAGTAGGAAAGTACATGTATTTGAGTTCAACATGTAAGAGAGTAGGAAGTACATGATTTGAGTTCAACATGTAACGATAGTAAGAAAGTACAGGTACTTTGAAGTTCACATGTAAGAAGTGAAATTACAGGTATTTGTGTTTCAACTGTAACGAAGTAGCAAGTACAAGGATTGTGTGTTCAACATGTAGGAAGTAGAAAGTTCAGGTAATTTTTGAGTTCAAAATGTAAGAAAGTAGAAAGTCAGGCATGTATTTGAGTTCAACATGTAAGAAGTGAGAAGTAGCAGGTATTTTGGAGTTCAACATTAAGAAGTCAGAAAGTTACAGGTCTTTGAGTTCAACATGTAAGAAGTTAGAAGTAGCAGGTATTTGTGTTCAACATGTAAGAAAGTAGAAAGTACAGGTATTGTGTCTCAAAATGTAAGAACGTAGACAAGTACAGGTATTTGTGTTCAACATGTAAAAGTAGAATAGCTACAGGTATTTGTGTTCAAAATGTAGGAAGTAGAAAAGACATGTATTTGAGTCAACATGTAAGAAGTAGAAGAGACATGTATTTGATTCAACATGTAAGAAGTAGAACGTCAACAGGTATTTTTTGAGTTCAAGCATGTAAGAAGTAGAAAGTAGCAGTATTTGTGTCACATGGTAAGAAGTAGAAAGTTTACAGGTATTTGTGTTCAACCATGTAAGAAGTAGAAAGTTTCAGGTATTGAGTTTCACGATGTAAGAAAGTGAAGAAGTACAGGTATTATGTTGTTCAACTGTAAGAAGTAGAAAGTACAGGTATTTGTGTTCAACATGTAAGAAAGTAGAAAGTACAGGTATTTGTGTTCAACATGTAAGAGTAGAAAGTTACAGGTAATTTGTGCTTCAAAATGTAAGAGGTAAAGTAAAAAGCCATTGTAAAATAAGTAGTGGGTAGAAGACTGTACCGGAAAAATGTACTTAAGTAGCAGTAACAAAGTATTTGTACTGCCACTATTCCACGCCTGGTTGCACATACTTCAGCTATATGTTTATCCCCGAATGATCTGCAGCATTGCTTCACTCAATGCTAAGCTCAAAGCTGTTAGCATTAGCTGTTCGTCCAGTGCACTGTCCCACTCAGCAGAGTTATAACTTCCACCTAGTTTAAAGGTTTGCGAGGGCTGGAGTTCTTGCAGTAATCTAGGGGCAAGGTTTGTCATGTGCAGACCAGAGTGGAGCAGCGGTGGCAGTGATTGGACTTGGATAAGATTAAACTGTTGCAAGATATCTCTGTTTCCCCACCGGTTGGCTAAACGATAGAGGTCAACCCGTTGTCAAGATTTCCTCACACGTTACATAGTGCCTGTTGGAAGTATTGTAAAGAGTGTCCTTTCTGTCTGCTTTAAAGCAAAATGAATCTGATTGTGGTTTGGAATTGGGAGAATGTTTTATGCAGAATGTTGGCAAAGCTAAGAAAGTCAATGTCAGCATTCTCTTATTTTGGTTTAACACACAATTAGCATTCACCGTACATATATTGACATTGAGCCAATCACGACATATGCTTATAAAAGCCGAAAAGGCGCTTTTATAAAGCAGAACAGTAGTACTCTGAAATCCCTCCATTGTACAACTGGTCAGTACTTACCATAACGCATAGATCAAATCATCTGTGTAAGCCTTCGCGGCTTTCCTATTTGGCTTAACCGGCTTCCACACTCATTGTGGCTAAGGGGGCCGGACCATCTAAGCGGTCCGACCTCAATCACAACAAGCCGGCCAGCTAAACCATGCAGAGCAGACGGGCTCCTGTTTTCAGACAGAGGGTGGAAAAAGAGCAAAAGCAAAGCTGTGCCCTTGATTTATATTTAAAAATACTTGGTTATTGCAAACGGTTTGGCTCATGTTTCTCCAAAATCAATTTATTCATGTCACCACGACACACTCCGGCCTATACGCTCCAAATCCAATCTAACGGAGTGCAGCGGAGCGGCAGTGAAGTCCTTGTTGAGCTTATTCATCACCCTCCGTGTGTATACCTCGTATCCCTCTCTCTCTTCGCCTTTTGCAGTTGCGCTGCCCTTGTGGTTTATTATACCCACACTCATGCATTTATTTAAAAGACCTCAGTCAGTGGGGCAACGGCGAAGAGCATTAGGGAGCGACAGCTCGGGAAGCATCTCCCCTCGTGCCAAGTGGGCCCTCCTCCTGCCTCCACCTGAGCGCGTGCAAAAAGCCCCGCGGAGCCCCAGCGAGACAAAGGCAAGGAATGGTCTTCCCTAAGAAAGAGAAGAATTGCTGGGCCCATCCTGATGTTCAGAAGCACTAAAAGGCTTTCAGGAATCTGAAGTAAATGATTTTTGGAAAGAATGCTTTGGTCTCCTCGAGGGGGTTAGCAGGCGCAGGCGTCAGATGAGAAGCCGAGAAACAGAAGCGGTTTGCAGCCAGGCGACAAATGCTGGCTTGGGTGAGAAAGAAAGGTGTGAAACTGTGAGGAAGTCAGGAAGTGGACAATAAACACTCAGCGGAAATGAGAGCTGTCTGCAGAGGTTCCCTGAGAATTTGAGTGATCATTCGCCTTCTGGCTTTGAATAGTGGGCTTTTATGGTCCACCAAGTAGCATTATTCAATTACATTGTTCATTTTCATTTCATTTCAGTATCCATCCTGATTTCGAAAAACGCACCATTTAAATAATAAATTTAAAATGACTAGCCAGAGTAAACCCGTAGTTTAGAATACCAGTATTATCAACCTATTCATGGAATAATATTCTATACATAGTTCAACAAAAATATTCTGAATAATAATTAAAAAAAGAGATTCAAAGGCCTTTGTCCAATGCACATAAGTGTAGGTAGGCAATCGAACATCTTAAGTCCTCCAAGCAATGCAACGTGAAAATCTCAAGACATAATAAACAACTACACACCTGAGTAAAGAAACAATATAGACAATACAATAAAACAAGATATGTTGGCCAGCCAGATGCAGATGAAGTAAAAAACCTATATAGCAGACATCACTTTATAATGTTTATATACGTATAAAGACCGCTCAAGCAAACTCATTGCTCGCAGTCAAGAATTGTTTTTCCCCATAATGCTTCAAACAAATGCAACCTTTGTTATACATCCATAGTAATCTTGAGATATTCAGCTGTGAACATCAGATTTACATTCAGATGCAATGTATCCAAACCCAGACACACGCGTAGTCTACGGTGTTCATTTTAAACCTCTGATTGGCACCGGTGGCAAAATATGCCTTACTTTGTAATTGATGTGGGAATGTGTGGAGTGAGCCCTTTAGTGATCGCATGCATGCGCTGCCGCCATGCCTCCCTATTGTCGCCAGAGAGCAGGAAGACCAGCACGAAAAGCAACCAAAACGAATTCTTAAAATTGCGTCGCCACAACGATGCAATGTGAAATGGACAGACCCGTGTTAACCCCTGCCAGGAGGAAGTCAGAACCAGCGTCAGACACCCTGATGGCGGGAGGACGGGAACCCACCCAAGCCTCCTGAGTCCTTATGTGTGCTTCTATTTAAACACAAGTGCACCCAGGAATACGTGAGAGTGCTGAAACTGGTGTCAAAAGTACTGACAACGATCAAATAAAAAAA
>NW_011342298.1:80814-83343 GCF_000735185.1 Notothenia coriiceps | reverse complement strand
CTTAGATGCCCGAGTGACTGGACCCTACACTCTTCCATAAGTGGGTAAAAAAGGACCCGTATTAGAATAATATGTGTTTTTATGCCATTTGGGTTAAGAAAAATCACTTTTATAATATTTAGTATTATATTTTGGTTCACACTAGAACTTAATTTTTCACTATTTATAATTTTAGAAATGTTGTTTACATTTTGAATAAACGAAATTCCATAGAAAATGCATGCGGGTCATTTTTGACCCACTTATGGAAGCTTGGGGTAGTAATACAAAAACTAGAATTTCTTAAAATGTATAACATTTAAATTTAAAATTTGAATGGCATGATATCCAAAACATGTTTTTTGAGGAATAGCTGGAATATCAAATGATACAAAAATGTAATTACAAAGATACTCTAAGAAAACCACCTCACCGGGTCAAAAAAGACCCACTTATGCATCTAAGGGTTAGGGGTTTTTCTCTGTCCTGTAGTGTGTTATGTGGGTTTTAGTGCATGTAAATGGTCTGCAAAGGCTAAAATCCATGTCACCATTGGACTTATTTGTTTACTTCTGTAACATAGAGACATCACTTACACTTGCGCTCCTATTGGCTAGCTCCAACACATTTTACGTGACAGGCTAAGGGGCGGGACATCTCTAAGCTGTTGACCAATCACAACAGAGCCGCCCAGCTAATCAATCAGAGCAGACTGGGCTATTAAGTAATGGTCATCACATCCAGTTTCTACATCTTCTGAAGTTTTCACTTCCCTCTTGTGAAAGTTGGATCACGATTGACTTTCAAAACTAGTTGTGATAAAGTCATGCTGCACATCTTAAACTCTAGCCACTGATACCCCTTGGCTGTATTTCAGCTCCAAGCAAAATGCAATTTGCATATTCATAATTGCACAAGGGGTCAATTTAAAATGAAATAAAATGCTGTGCCCCGCCCACGCTGCCCTTTATTAATTTACTTATTCATAAAGCCATTTTTATGGTCTGTAGAAAGCGGAAGACAGGAAATCTATCCCGGGAAGAAAAAGGTTTCTATTTCCCTCAGCTGGAAATGTGGTTAAACGATCGCACCACTGTAAATTACACATTATTAATAGGCCCAGTGAGCACTGACGCTATTACAAACACTGCCTGGCTCTATAGCTGAGAGGCTAATGCTTAAAATAACATTTACAGCCAATACCTTTTCAAGAAGATTAATAGAGAAGCTTAAATTAAATAAAAAAATGCAAGATGAATTCTTATCCAACTGAAGCCGAATGAGAGGTGTTTTTGTAACACTGGCAGTGTTAGAGAACATAATCTGATTTACGATAACAACATTTTAATTATATTCCCTGCAGAGTTTCCCCTTAGTGTGGGTACACATTTCGATGTAGCAGATAACGTGGATCTCACTTTGTGATTAAACAAATATTTCCATAAGGGAAAGGAAGTGTGTGTTGTAGTAGGCGGGGTATTCTCACTTTGTTCCCTGTGTGGTGTTTAAAGAAATACAGCAAACCTACCACAAAGCAATAACGTCTGTTCTTATAATCTGATAAAACACTTTCCCTGATGAAAAACAGTTTGTTATCTGTCCAATACAACAAACAACAATGCATGCGTTCACAAACACAGCATGTTGTGTCGGCTGGTGTGTAAAGTGTAATCCTCCCAAGGGGTGATGACACCAGTCTTTCCGGCTCCCCGTGGGAAGCTGGAGAGTGGAGACTAGTTCAGTGCAAAGGGTCAGTTGGGATAAATTAGGGTCACAGACACTGAGGATTAACTAGACAAGTACAGTAAATATCTGAGGGTATTTAGACTGAGTAGCAGAGACTGTGAGCTCTGCCAATGCAACTGTTGCAACTGTGTGTATTAATCTCTGCCAGTTTTAAATATGCATGAGTATGTAATCTAATCTGGTTATTGGCTTTTGTGCTCACGCTGTTGCAAGGCTTATGTGTACGAAGGGAAAGCAATGCCTGCAGAAGTTGGCATGTCCTGTGTCACATTCCCAGCCAATCCTCTTCTAAGCCCAGAGGAACACGGCCTGCATGTGTGGCCACCGTCCGGATCTGCAAGAGTTATGACTCGAAGAGGCTACAGAATACTTATTTCAGTCGGTTTTAGAAACTTGTTTTTAGGGGTTTTACCCTAAGCCTTGCCAACACTGCTACCACTTCTATAAAATCGGCCTCTTCCTTCAGACTTCCTTACAGAGCCCCTCCTCCAACACACACGAACGCGTTCATGACCAATGAGGGCACGAGATACGTTGGTGCACAGATGGAAGGCTGACAGGCAGGTAGGCTATCCAGTTACTTTAGCCGGGCCGGCTCAGATGATTGGTCGAGCTTTTTACAGCGCCACAGCTTCCACAGATGACATTTTTGTATGGATTTTTTGTCAAAGCATTTAAGATATTCATTGCTATCGGGATGTTAAGAGCATTCCATGGACTATAAAAAAAGGTATCTCGAGTCGGTTTCTCAAACTGACCTAGCCCACCTTTTAAATAATGAAATTCCAGGACACTGATTTGCTG
>NW_011342298.1:75125-80769 GCF_000735185.1 Notothenia coriiceps | reverse complement strand
TTCTGTATGTCGCTTACCTTGTCCTCTTCGATCAAATATGACATAGGTAAAGGACAAACAAGAAAGAGTCCTGTGTAAAGACACAATAACATCATGTCTACAGAAAAGGTAGAACATGTCAAACTTAGTTGGATTTTAGACACAACTTACTTTACACGAGATATTTACATTTGGAACTTAACTAAACTAAAAATTTCTACACTAAAAATGGTTTTTAGTATTATCAAACAGCAAAACCATAAGTTCGTAGAAGTGTCCATCCAACACATTCAACATCTTTGGTCGATCTCTAAGTGAACTTAAACTTTTATGTGTTGGACCTCTTAGTAGACGTATGAAGGAATGTCTCGTGAGGTGGTTGAGTGTTGCGCGTGTACTGGTTACACTCCCAGTGCCCGTCCTATTCAAAACACGTGTCTACTTCCGACTTCGTCCTTCGGGTAGCTCAAACGAAATCGGTCGAGTCTACAACTAGCACGAAAAATGTCATGATGCCGAAGGTGTCTAACTATAAAAAACATACATAAATAACAGTTTCGTAAATTGACATAAGTAACGATGCCCTACAAGATTCTCGTAAGAGTACCCTTATATTGTTTTCGCCATAGAGCTCGGCCAAAGAGTTTGAATACGATGGGTGGAATTTACGTACAAGTCTATTCTGATATTTGAACACGTATGAGGTTTAAGAGGTTGATTCCACCTTCCCCTCGTAACAATTAAATAATCTAACATACATTCGAACTAACATGTATCACTTTTATCCTGACACGTAAGCAAATAGTCTAAATGCTTCAACCGGACCCTATACTCTGAATGTCTAGAAATTGTAACTAAATTGCCTGTATAAAGTCGACGATAACTAAATACCACCGATCGAATACTGTAGTCCGACTTACTTTTTCGTGGACGTGGACTGATCAACTGCTATTGGCCAAAGACCTACAAGTTGTTGATTCTTCTTCTGTTACCTGTCATGAAGTTAGTACAAAATTTTCGTTAAAAATAATTCTTCGTTTCAACAAGTATACGGTACTCGCACCAATTAAAGTGATGTACGAGTACTGAAAAATAGTAGTCGAGAGATGTCGTTTTTTGACTAGACATTGTCTAGGCCCAACCATAATTATAAAATACTTGAAGTCGACGTACAGTTTAAAGAACATGCAACTATCGTAGAGTTGCGTTTACAACACAACGTTTACATTGCTTTGGGTGTATCAACTGGATGCACAAAGTAAGAAAATATTGGTATGTGGGTATCGACAACAGTAGGTGAAACGTACTTGTACTATTGGATGAATTCGATAGTGAAACCCACCACTAATTCTACTATAACCGTAACATTGAGGCGTTTTACTGTTGTAAGAGAGATCTACCTCAGGGAGGACGAGAACGTAGGAAACGGAAGAGAGATGACTTGACAGAAGATAAACGAGTAGGACGGAGAAGTAACGAATAAAGGCGAGGAAGTCTGATGTGTTCTCAGTTTCTTTAAGAACAGGAAGAACTGAAGATTGCAGGAATAACGATTGTGTGAGGACGGGGCGTAATCAGTTCTGCGACTCGGATTCAAGATCTAACGGTCTCAATTCGGCCTCTATACGGTAACACAATATACTACATCCCAGTACGTCTCACTCTAGCGATAGTATTCTCTCTCTCTCTCTCTCTTGTCCAGCACGCCTACACACACACACACACGACACACACACACACACCACACACACACACCACACAACACACACCACACACACACACCAACACCCAGCGCCCCCCGCGGCACAGGGGGCGGGCGCACGGGGCGCCGCGGCCGCCGGCCCCGCCCGGCGCCCGCGGCGGGGCGCCCGAATGTCGTGACCTTAAATAGTCAGATAGCTCGTCCATCTTGTGACAGTTGAAAAACCTCTCCACCTGTGTTGAATGAAATGAAAGCTTAAATGTAACCTTAAATACATTTGATTTTTAAAGTTGATTTTTACAAAATCGTTTTGTTTGTCGTTTTGGTATTCAAGCATCTTCACAGGTAGGTTGTGTAAGTTGGAGAAACCAGCTAGAGATCACTAGAATTTGAAAATACACAACCGGAAAAAATCTGCCACTTCCTTACAGAGCCCCTCCTCCAACACACACGAACACGCACATGACCAATGAGGGCACGAGATAAGTTTGTGCACAGATGGAAGGCTGACAGGCAGGTAGGCCATCCAGTTATTTTAGCCGGGCTCAGATGATTGGTCGTGCTTTTTACAGCACCACGGCTTCCACAGATGATGATTTTTGTATGGATTTTTTGTCAAAGCACTTCAGATATTCATTGCTATCGGGATGTTAAGAGCATTCCATGGAATATAACAACAAGTGTTTCTCAAGCCGGTTTCTCAAACTTACCTACCACACCTTTAACCAATGTCACTTTTAACAGTTCAGCTACACTGAGTGTTTTTGTTCTCACTCTCTAAACAACTACATTATGGTACGTTAAGGTTCCTTACAGCAACTGTTGCTCATTGACAAATATGGAAAACTGGTTAATCGGGTTAATAAAGGTAAATAGGCACAGCAGCTGAAAATGCCAAAATGTTGTGGAAAGATCCTATAAAACCTCAAATTATAAGTACACATTCATCCATCCTTAGTGTAATAATTGTAAAACCCTGACAAAGGTGATGTTTCCTCAGACTATTATCATAACATCAAAATGTAAAATCATTGCATCCCTAGAGCCTTACAGCAGAACATTTCAAGTGAATAATAACTACTCCAACAGGCACATTGTATTCCAAGATAAGGGATCAAATAGCATTTGATAGATGCGTTTGTTACGTTACAATTTGATCTGCCCAATATAGGGTACTGATATATTACCCTTTGTTGTAGTTTACGGTTTCACCACTTGATTGTCACTGTTGTTAATTTGCACATCTGTAGATTAATGAACTTGTGTATAGCTGGTGCTACAGACAGCAGAACTTTTTGCATTTTTCTTTAACAAATGCCACCTAAGATAATGGCGTGCCAACAATTACCACAAATGTTAACAGCACACATAGATTTAATTGTACAAAAGCAAATTAACATACCAAATGGTGCAGGGCTCCCACTGGTAAAGGTGCTCCGTCCCCCCCTGTGGCAGGCAGACAAAGACATTGTACATCTGTATGTTATTTGAACGTTGAACTTTCACAAGTACTTATAATATATGTATTGTTAGAATAGTTTGCATATATTTAAAAAAATAGTCATGAAAAAAGACATCTGACCGACTAGAGGGATTTACAGGATGTTTACACAAATAGCTTAATATTGTGAATTGGACAACAGCATTCCTTCAAGGTAAGATAAAGTAATTGCTATACAAATTCAGAAAAGTTATCCAACAGCAAAGACTGTCATCCAGTTAATCATTATCCTACCTTTCGGTTCCTTGTCTTTATTATTTTGTGGACAGGGAACACCTCGAGATGGTTGTGAGAGCAATCAGTAATTGTATAGAATACATTATTTGCACAAATGTGCAGAAGAGGTAAAGCACGTTTTGTATAGGGCTCATCTCAGAATGCGCAAACATTTCCACTGTGTGACATAAGCACATTTAGTGTTTCCTACTGAGAAATCACAGAAGTTTAAGAGTCTACACATGAAGCTTAGCGCAAGTTCAGGCAGGAAGACCTATCACTTCGTATTGCACGTCATGGCAATACTCTCTCCCTTCACTAAATGATAGGGAGCACCACTCCTCAGCTAACCTATCACTTCCCTCCATTCACAAGCCTAATTATCGCACCTGTTAATCCCTCTATATATGCTCTCCCCTTTTCCATCAGCTGTCTTCCAGGTGTCAACGCGCAAGTTGGTAGCTTACACTCCTCTTACGCCTAAACACTTGATACGAAAAACCTCAAACATGTCTAATTCAGACTCTTCAGAGAACTTAACTTTTTCGAAGGATCTTGATCCCGATTCCAATGCACTTCCAGAGGAAGCGTCAAACTCCTCAAGTCACCGTCGCCTCAGTTCTCGTCTGAGCGCCCGTAGCGGCTCTCGCACAGCAGAGGCAGAATTCATCGTCGCCCATCTCCGGAAGCAGGGCATCACCCCAGCCCCAGATCTCCTGCTTTCCCAGCTCCGTGAGCTGTCGGATCAAGCCTCCGGCGCGGTCTCCCAGCCCAGGCCAGCAGCTCCAGCCAGCCCCCCCGGAAGAGGGCGAGGGCGGCAAAAGGTCTAAAAAAGCGAGTCCTCCAGGAGCTTGCTCGGCCAAGAAATCCTCCACTCCTCAGGCTCGCTCCAGCGCCGCTCAGCAGCCCAGCGCCGTCCAGCCCGGACTCGACAGGCTCCCTAGATACTCTCCTTTAACAGGTTATTTCTCCTGCCTCCCTAAAACTGTTCAAGTCTTCCTAAGTCGTTTTTCTCCAAGCCTTTTCTTATTTCTACGTTTCCGAATAAGACGTGGCCTTCCATTTGCCTGCGCTCAACCTTAAACTAGGGGAAAAGAAAGAGCCTCATAAACGCACATCCTGGGGATAACCAAGAACAAGGCCTTGGTGACCCTTGCCTCTCCTTACTTTGCCTGATAATTTAGAAACAAACTCGAGAAAAACTTTCTCGACTCTCGAATACCCACCAAAGAAACCAACCACTGCGCCAAAAACGGGATTTCAGCCACCCCCCCCTCTTTCCTGGGGATGGGACTTGGACTCCTCGGGCCTGTTTCTATTACACTTGTGCCCCAAACCCACCTCAGCTTCGCGTCACGATTCCCACACCACATTCCCGCTAGCTCCCACCAATTTCCAAAAAGGGCACTAAAACCGCGCCCTTCTCCCGGCCGCGGACCTTGCTGAGCCCCACCAGGACTCCATTACGTTTATACTCTTTCAGTTATTCCAATCTGTGTGCAAAAGTAATCTCGTTTTAAATAATAGGGACGAAATTAAGGTCTAAGACGCACCCCTTTCGATCTGGGCCACTCTCCCATGACTTCCCGCCGCCTCTCCACACCCGGGACGCGAGGCGCGATTACGTGCTCGAACAACCGGCGGACCACCGTAGTCGCGAGCCAAGGTCGTGCTGGTCAGGTCCGCCTAACAAAGTACCTCGATCACAGCGCGACAAACGATCTCTTCAAATACCATAACATTTTGTGCCTAAAGGCATAAACACAATTCAGCCGGGTAGTACGTGTCTATCCGAAATTGAGGTTGAGAGGAAACCCCCATTTGACGCGTCTCCCGTAGCCCTTATACAATTTCGATGTCTTTACCGGGGATATCCTCCAGAAAATCCTCGGACCCCCCAGACGCCAAATTATGCGTCATACGAGAGGCACCCTAACCGAAACAGCGGTGAGGCCCCTTCCGGCTATTCCCGACTGGGTTTTTTTAATTACAGAAAAGGGCAGCTCTAAAACGAGACTCGCACTCCCTACAATCGCCGACCCCTTAACATCCCGGAGGACTCCCCTCTCGGCCTCCGCCTTCGGTCTCTACACTCCTGCTTGATGGGTACGGTTTATGCTTTAGGAACTGACCGGAGAAGAGGACCTGAACTTCCGACTCGCAGCATCGGTCGTACTGAACGGTCTCTACGTCACACAACTGACCCGAACGTAGCTTTCCCCGACCACCGGCCTCGAGGCCCGACT
>NW_011342298.1:58860-75080 GCF_000735185.1 Notothenia coriiceps | reverse complement strand
AGGATTTCTGATTTCTTATTACGAAATGTTTTTATTTGACATTAATAAAACTATAACAATGACATATATATTAATAAAGAACATTTCACAACACTCTTTCCAAATGAGTTTCCCTTTGTTTCAAAATAAAAACATTTTGACTGATATAACTTACACAGGTTGTCACTGATGAGTGATACAGTGTGATTTTTTAGATCTTAATTATTATTATATTTTACAGTTTAACAGACATTACAAGAGGCTTGGGCGGTATGACGGTATTACGGTATACCAGGGTATTTTCGCAATACCGTCGGTATGATTTTCAATACCGTGACGTCACCAGACTGTGCGCCAATCACAGATGCGTTTCATTCTATACACTGACACGGAGTTTTGACAGGGACGACATGGTTGTAATGCACAGCACGCGCCAGCAGAGGCAGGGGAGGGCCAGTCCGTCTTCCCCGCTCTCAGAGCTCAGCACAGAGCTAGCTGAGCAGAAGGCGGCAGCATTTGCCGCCCCGAACTCGGACAACAGTAAAAAGAAAAATGCCTCTGCGCCGGGGTGTTTCGGACTATTCTGGGTTTACTCGCTCGCCAGTGACTTCAGCGGCCAGCAAACGAGAGACGAGGCATTCTTGGGGAATGTTTAAGACGGGTGAGTGAGTGTTGACATTTTTTAATCCTATGCAACTGGTTGATGGTTCCGCACCGTCGGGGCACTTTGCGAGCGTCTACCGGCTCGGGCTGCATTTTACACCGAACATATAATATACCGTTCGAAACATCTATTTGCCGCCGAACGCCACCTCGCTCAGTCGACCCAAGTCATACCGTCAGTGGCGCTGGTGGACCCGACACCTATTTCGGTGGGGCGTTCGATATATGAGTAAAACATTTTTTTTGGGATAAATCACCCCTTAAATATGGCGACTGCATACCGTCTATCACCGTATACGTACGGTATGATGTCAGCAAGGCTATGAGCGGTCGAGAAAAATGATACCGCCATGCCGGCCTAATTACAGCCAGATTACACAACAATCAAGATAGCGCTACTAGAGAAAATCCACTCAAGATACCTTCCTGCTAGATCTGAGACACATATGTCCTAACGTAATAAAGGAGACGAAAGTACGACACGACATCATCTTCTGCTGGCTCCAGTGAAGCACACCTTCTCGGATGAGCCCTCCTCTGCGATGAGAGATGGAAGGATTCATGGACTTCCACATCTCGAAGCGCCTTCCTTTATTCGAAAATCACTCCCGGTTCTGATCCATTACTTCCCCCATAGATTCAGACGATCTCCAAATAGGACAGTGTACAATACCTGTTTTGCTGTATCCTTGACAACAGTTACTTCCTCTCTTTTGCCCCGTCTCAGTCTCCCGAAACAGTCGACTGTGTTTGAGAGCAAAGTGCTGTAAGCGGTCCGACTGCCATGCAGGAAACCTCTGCGTTCATGACGATAAAGAGCTCTGACCAATTAGCTGTCTTTGTTAAATAACACTCACGGCCTTCAATTAACCGCCACCTACCACCCACCCCCCCCCCCCAATTGATTATCCTTATCCATGTTCATACTGTTAAAGTCAAATATTGTACTTTTTATTTAATTAAATGTATGTCATACCTTTAGTTGCTATGCAGATTTGATACAAATAACAATAATTATAACAATAATATTTAATTAAGAAATATATATATATAATATAATAACAATAATAATATTAATAATATTTATTTAGTGCTCCAAGTTGATTTTCAAGCAAATTAAAAAACAACAACCACATTAATAAAAGTCATGATTTTGATGAATGATATGATATATAATCAACATCTGGAGTATATTCCAGAAGTATATAAAGTGATTAAGTTACCTCCACCTTTACCAGCTGCAACAAACAAATCAATGCATCAATAATTGTATTAAAAAATGTTTATTTATTCTTTATATTACTCTGAATTGGGCCAATACTCATAATGTGGACTTTTACTTGTACTTTCGATGCTAATAATTGGTTTTACTTTTATTAAGTAAAAGCCTTAAATGCAGGACTTTTACTCGTAACAGAGTGTGGTATTCTTACTTTTAGAACAACATCTGAATACTAATTTCTTCAGCAGTGCTGAGAGTAATCCTGATGGAGTGGGAACATATGGCAATGAGTTTAAGCAATTAAAACACATTTTGATGGAAAATCAGTGTTACGGTTGAGAAAATATCCAACATTAATTGCATGGCTGTTAGAAGGGTCGAACGCCTGTGAAATTCAGACATGCTGCAACCGATTCATGGAAAGCAATTGCCCAATATTGACATCATTCCTAGAGATAGTGTTGAATTTGAAGTTAAAAAGTATGGCATGCCCTCTGGATGACCTTGCAAAAAGTGTGTTTGATTGTTCTTGAATCTCTAGGCCGTTTTTGGTTTTGTTTGCGGGATACTTATCTAAACAAAAACAACATGTCTTTATATGACGATGTGGATTACAACGAAAGAATACATTCTTCTTATAGCAGTCGGGTTTCAAGGACATATTTACAGAGCCACTTATAAGCCGCCATGTTCAAATATCGGCATGGATAAATCCAAATAACCCAAGGTAGAGATATCCATTGTAATACAACAGATAACAATGAAAAACAAGGAACATCACATTCTTAATAACACAGATTCTCACTTCTTTCACGAAAATGTTTCATTTCTTAAACATAGAATCCAGCTGGGTACATGAAGTCCAGATGTCAAGAGGCATAAGTCACGTATATGCACACAATGCATTCATTTGATATTTAAGATGAGAGTTCCCATAACAGCACATAAACTATCTTAAAGTGCATTCAGCAAAGAGCCGGTTTGAAAGGTTGAACACAATCTCTTTGGAATTACATTTTTTTTTAAATTAGTGTGCCTTAGGTTTCTTTTAATAATAACTGTACTGAGCATACAGTACTGTGCAGATTGGGGGAGCTGTGAGGTAACGTGCTGGAGCCGGGGAGGAAATGAAAATGAAGGTGAATATGGTGAGGAGTGCGGAGGTGTCAGAGCTGCTCGTCAAACTCCCTGCATGTACTGAATATTTCACCAGTGACACACAGCAGCTTTCAGCCCAAACTGAACCCCTGGAGACAGAAAAGACAGAATAGAAAGGCAAATAGAAAGACGGATGGATGGAGGGAGTGGGTGGATATATAGATAGATAGATAGGTATAGCTAGATAGATATATAGGTATAGATAGATAGATAGATAGAAAGATAGAGAGAGAGGGAGAATAGATAGATAGACAGATAGACTGATAGATAGATAGATAGATAGACTGATAGATAGATAGAATGATAGATAGATAGATAGATAGATAGATAGATAGATAGTGAGAGATAGATAGATAGGTAGATAGATAGATAGATAGATAGATAGATAGATAGATAGATAGGTATAGATAGATAGATAGATAGACTGATAGATAGATAGGTATAGATAGATAGATAGACTGATAGATAGATAGGTATAGATAGATAGATAGACTGATAGATAGACTGATAGATAGATAGATAGATAGATAGATAGTGAGAGAATAGAGATAGGTAGATAGATAGATAGATAGATAGACTGATATACGGATGGATGGATTGCCCCCCCCCTTTCTCCACCCCATGTATACCTGTCTCAGGCTTCATCTCGCAGCCCTACATTTCTCGAGGCAGTCTGACAGGAGGAGTTCTCCACAGCTGACAGCCTTCCAGCTCCAACAGGGTCTGTGTGAAAGCCACCTGACCAGTGGACACGGAGCAAATGTGATGCTGAAAGTGTGCAGCAGGTAGGGAAACTGCCCTTCTCCTGCTAGCGTAAGAAAATATAGGACCAACAACACATATTCTACAGCATAGCTTGAATTACATGCAAACATCAGAATGCTAACATGCTTGAGATTAGGATATGTTCATGTCTAGCAAGTATAATGTTTGCCATGTTCATCAGCTTACGTTTTCTTGCTGATTTGCAATTCAACAACTCCCATTTATACAGAGTCAGAGACAAGGTCCTGCTCAGAAGGCTAACATTGTTGGCTATGCAATTGGCAGCAACTTGGGGTTCAGTATCTAACCCAAGGACACTTAGACATTTTGACTGCAGGAGCTGGGGATTGATCCATTGACTTTTCCATTTGGTGGACAACCGCTCTAACTGAAGGAATTGTTCCGAACGTCGACGTGATTGCAGTACTAGATGACAGGTAAAGGATATTTAAAGTCAGTACATTTCCTCATTTCTTGTCGCACCAATAGAACAATGTTGACATCCCTTGAGCCATTCAACTAGTCAACACCTTTTTCAACGTATTTATGTTGTAGATGCTTGACAAACAATGCTTGGTTTTCCAGCCACCAGTGCTAGTAATGTATTTATCCATCTCAGAAGAAACTCACACCTTTGTCAGTGAGCTGGTGTAAATGTACTATTCAGACAAACACACACAGTGTACACCGATCCAAACCACAACCTGCCTCCGCTCAGCAAAGCCCCACTGAGATAATCACACTCCTTTAATCGGATAACTCCACTCTCCTTAGAGAAGCAATCTCATAGCAAACACTGGACCTATTTTATCACTACAAGCAGCATATCCTTAGATTAATATCCTCACTTCTTCCAACAGAATATCCTGCTTACGTATTACAAACAATTCTGAAGCAAAATCAATAAACACTGAGCTGACAAAACGCTTTTTGGAATTGTGATTCTTAAGGATTGCCACAGCAATGCACTTTTAAACTACAGACAGAGCTCTAAGAAAAAAAATGTTTTCTCAGAGAACTTGGGGTTAGGGTTCAAGATATAAAATAGACATGCTTTTATTTTTCAAAGGTTCTTGGCCACCAACACTGCCAGGCAAGGTGTTTTTAAAATGCAACACCATGCAGTCGACTATCCAAAGCATGTGTTGCAATAAATCCAAGGTTTCATTTTTGCAGCCTAATATTAAGTGCTATGTTATGATTTAAAGATTGCCATGTTGCACGGATCAATATGTCTGCATCGGATGAGCTGAGGTTTACAGGATCAGCGAGGGGAGGAGCAAATCCACTAAAGCGGTAAATCTGACCAGAAGCACTTACTTCCACTGCGCATCCTATTGGCCATTATTGGTGCGTGTGCTCACACATCAAAGTGGCAAAAAGGTCTTCAAGGCTAAAAAGGAATAAGAAACAAAGGACCATTAAATCACAGTGAGAGGACCCCGCTTTGAGATACACACATGTGAGCACACACACTTAAACACTGCAGTATGAGGACTGTGAAGGAGAGAGTTGAGGACCAAAACAGAAAAGATAGAGGGCAGAGGATGGGGAGAGAAAGTGAGCACAACATTGATTTTCCCCCTCTGAAGTGCCAGTTCATCATTCTGTGAGACACACTCTATCGATCCCACGCCTTTAGTTTGTTTGTAATTTTGGGGGCTCAAAACCATTCACAAAGATAGATCCTCTTATATGCCACTTGCCTCCGAGATGAAGAATTGAGGGATCGGAGAACGTGTGGAGATGACCTCATTTCGCTGGGTCCTCCTCACTCGGTTGGTTTTTGTGGGCCTGTTTAAAAAGGGAGCTTTGTGGTGGGTAGGGGGGCTGGATGCAATCAACTGTGTTTATTAACATAATCCAGGTCTTGCCATTAATTACCCTCGATGCTTTTAACTAACATTAGTACTCAAAGACATTAAGTGGATCAGCTTAAGTATTTTCTTGAGGCTACACGAGGAAATATTTTCCTAGAAAAATAAATTGTGGTTTGACTGAAACTGTGGCTGGATTGGTTTGGAACAGGATTAGGAACATGTGCATTTTTTTTTGGGTTTAACTCTGAGATGAAAGTCTTCCTTTTTACTTTAAAGTCAGAATTCTGAGATTAAAGTCAGAATATCGAGATTGAAGTCAAAATTCTTACAAAAAATAAAAAAGACAAAATTAGATTCTGAGAATTCTGATGTTCTATTAATTATTATTATATAATTCTGACCTAAAGTAGAAAAAATGAGTATTCTTACTTTTAAAACCATCATTACAAGAAACAAAGTCAGAATACATTTCTGGAAATCCTGACTTTAACCTAAAAAATCTGACGTTAAAGGTGGGGTAGGTAATTTTGGAGAAACCAGCCCGAGTGCGCTAGAATTTGAAAATACACAGCCGAAAAAAATCTGCCACTTCCTTACAGAGCCCCTCCTCCAACACACACGAACGCGCACATGACCAATGAGGGCACGAGATAAGTTTGTGCACAGATGGAAGGCTGACAGGCAGGTAGGCCATCCAGTTATTTTAGCCGGGCCGGCTCAAATGATTGGTCGTGCTTTTTACAGTTCCACGGCTTCCACAGATGACATTTTTTTATGGATTTTTTGTCAAAGCACTTCAGATATTCATTGCTATCGGGATGTTAAGAGCATTCCATTGAATATAACAAAAAGTGTATCTCGAGCCGGTTTCTCAAACTTATCTACCCCGCCTTTAATTTCATATCCCCAAAAATATTTTGGTCGAATCTCAAATTCTTCTTTATACTTGTGGCCCTAATCCTTCTGTAGCTTGAAGGTGATTGTCCCATCCCTCCTAAATAATGTTAACAACTATCTTTCTTCCTCCTCTGCCATCTCCTCTAAACACAGACAGTTTTCAGTAAACTAACTTCACATTACATAACTTCTGAATTGAAGTTCATCCTTCAAGCAATTACCCTCTGTGCCATTTGGAGCTGGAGACAATGTGTTATGTTGCCAAGTGCGGTTCTAACTCAAAACCTCAATGCCCCTCGAAAAGCTCTTTGCGGGATAATTTCTACAAATTGTACGTTTCCAAGCAAATAGAGGTCTTTGTGCTGCAGAAAAAGTCAATACGGATGCAATCATAAAGGATGCTTTTGTAAAGGATGCTACAATGAACTCGGAAAAAAGGAAAAGCTTCCTCGGATAACACTTTTGGTCAATAACATTTTGGTGGTTTGTTTAAAAATCTGGGTCTCATTGAACATTTTGCTCGGTATGTTTCTTTTTTGAGAGAAACATTGTGTACAGGAATGGACCATAGAAATGCCTTCGTAGTCTCTTTTGGATTAATGATTTGTTCACGTCATAAACATGTCATAAATATGATGATGGATTATCAGTAAAAGATTCTACGTGACACAAAGACATTGGATTAACCTTGAGCGGCGTTTTTATTCCGGTGAACACAACTTTTGATCACAAATCAAAAGAGGTAAGACGTAATTATTGTAATATTTTTGAAACCGGATGTTGTTTACTTTCTCTTTTCTGGCTGATAGCTCCGCAATTCGGGGTCCTACAGTGATGACATTAAATGTGTGGAATCTGTGGAGTCTCAGCTTTAATCGGATATCTTGTTTGTGCAGTGACGATAAGTAATAAGGGCATTGCTACCGTGAGTGCTGTGCAAAAGTCCGTTAGCATTAGTTAGCCTTTTTTCGCTCCATGCTAATTCAAAGGCTTGGTATTACTGTTGTGTTTCTTTTAGCTAAAAATTGTTCATATTGTTAGTTAGCTGAGTTTCTTATCGTTAAAAGGGTATGGAACATTAATAGTTTCATAAATGTTAAGAAGCCCTGAGACATAGTCTCGTAAAAAAACGGTGGGGGGGTCCACTGGGGGGACCCTCGGGCTTAAGAGGTTAACCTGTTGCTCCTATTTCAAAGCAATGTCTCCCGTAATTCCTGAATATATATACAAAAGAGATTAGCATGGAACTAGAAAAATAACATTGTAAATGTTTTTGTTTTATTGCAAATAAGGCCTCATATTTATTTAGGTGTAGGTGTTGTTAATTGTGTAATGTTGGATGGATCGTACATGTTTTAGTCAAATAAACACTTCTCTCAAGCAGAATGGGTTTCACTGCCAACACTGTTGGTAGGAGCATAGTCATCGCAGCTCGTTTTCCAATGTGACCTCCATAGCTTCCAGGAAAATCTCCACCTCAGAGACAACCACCCACATACAGCCATACCTCAACATCTCATTTGCACTTTATCATATCTTGCCCACAACTCCCCCTCATATTCACAGCAACGGAAAGCTATCACCTCAGAATACCTACAGAGACAACAAGAGAATCTGTGAAGGTCAACATACCATCGCATGCAAAACAGCGACTACAGGAAAATATCCACCAGGGTTCAATAAATAAACAAATAAATAAACAGACACCCACTCACACTCTCAAGAAAAAAGACAAAATGTAAAAAAAAATCAAAAGAAAACTTTCCTTTCACATTGTAATCTTGACAATTTCCATTTTAGGTGGCATTTCGTAATGAATTTCTTATCGCCATGGAAACACATGTCCCACTTTCATCAGGCTAACATTATTCATGAGAAAAATAATAAACATCAAATAGCCACCTTAAAAAAGCTATTTTTAATGTTAATTGTAACCCTCAATATTTCCGTTGTAGAATAAAAAATAATACATTAAACATTAAGGTGGGAAATTAAATGATTTATATTTCACCCACTCAGCAAACAACAACTGTAGCTGTCAGCATGCTAATATTTCTGTCTGAGCAAGTGCTTTTGCTTGAGAGTAAATCCACTGACTAAACTCACACACACACACACACACACACACACACACACACACACACACACACACACACACGCTCGCAAAGTGTTTTCTAATTTTATATTTATTTAGCAAGGACTCGTAACTATCAGTAAAGGTTTGAACCTGCATATCTCATACTTCATTGAATTGAATATCTGAGAGCCTTATCAACTAACAACGATGTATAATGTAATTCAGCAGATGGGTTAAGGCAGCTAAAAGCACCCAGGTTTTTCTTTTAGAAATGGAATGATCAGAACCGTCAGTCTAAATATCTTCAGAGTGGTTGATTATATATATTTTATATCTCTAGCCAAACACTACAGCAACTGATTTCATCCTAATCTGCACACATTCAACTGGAGATGTGTGACTAATCAATCACGGTGTGTTGTGATTGGTTGCAAGATAAGCCTGAATAGTGCTATGGATTTAGCGGCACATGTTTGAGAGCTACTGTACAGTTTAGACACAAGAAATCTAGTCCATCTGGTGGATTCTAGTGCACACTATTTTCGTTCTGGCTTCTTATCTAGATGGAGGTAAAGATTGAGTACACATAACACAACAAATTATAAGCTGCAATGTCAAAGCTGTTGTTGAGTGGGGAAACGTCCTTGCAAATGGGCTCATCTGAAAATTAAAAATAATAAACCCATAAAAGGCTTATCTGTCAAACACAGCGGATAAGTGCCAATTGAACAGAGCCCTGAGTTGCCATGTGGATATTTTAGGCGAATGGTGCTGACAGTTTCCCGGTAATGAGCCTCCATCCTCTCAGTCAACAACAGAGAAATGAGTGACAGCCTCAACACTCTGGGTGGAGGTCATCCATGTGAGCAGGAGTGCTGCATCCTCCAGATGCCCCAGCCATATTTGCAGCCTACAGGCAGTCTATGTGGTTGTACTTCTTCATTTTCTTACTCCCCAGGTTTTTAAAATGTCATTTATGTCTAATGGCCATGCTCATTAGCTGCATCTGAAAAACACACTCTGGTCATTACCAGCTACATTTGGAGTCAGGCTTCATGCCGAATTCTCCTGTTGGAGTCATCCGTCATAGCCCCGCTCTTTGGCAGTTGGCACCACAAATGACGCAAAGCTCAAATCTTCTAATCATCTGCAGCTTTCCTTTACATTGCTAGTGAAGCTTTTGTTACCAGGTTGCTTTATCAGTGTAGAGAGAAACCCAATCTGAAGAAACATCCATCATGTTGAGGCTGTCGAAACCATTTGGGCGACTACAGTAGTGCTGCGATTCTCTTGTGTATTGGCAAAGAGAGTTGTGCGAGACTACGGTGGAGACAATAGCACTCAACTCTCTTTCATTATTTACTTGTACCTCAGTCAGATATGGACGGATGTTACAGGAAAACATTGCTGTGCTGGGCTATGGCCCCTTCAATGTCAAGAAGACCAAAAACTCATTCAAGAAGCACTTGTGTCACTGTCAGGTCGACTCGGAGCAGAAGCACACAAGCTATTTCTACCCCTATACTGCAAATATAAATAACTGCTTTGGAATCACAGTGCCACTTCTTTTCTTTTTATTATTCGTATTTCTTTAGAGGGCCAATGCGTGGGTGTGCCACAGCCTGTCCAAGTAAGAAACAGACAGAGAGGGAGAGTGGGTGGGAGAGCATGCTGGCTATCCTTTGTCAACTGCTCAGTGCCATTTAATGGCCTGTAAACCCCTTTGCTGGAGAAAGAACAGGCAATTAGCATACTGAGTGGATTACAAGATTGCTCTGACTCCTGGATTAATGTGTGCACTTAATCTTCTCTTTGCTAAGCGATTCTTGGATATACAGCCATTCAAGGGGAACAAATGTCCCACCCCCCCAACCCCTTCAAAAACACAAAGTGAAAAGGTATTTCTTACATGATTGCATCAAAATTGAAGTCCAATTACTTTATCTGCTGTTAGCCTGAATTGTCTTCTGTTAACACATTTAAAGAAACTTTTCTCAAATGTCAACACCAATAGCTTAGGCTTTTACATGGGCAAGCAAGATGGGGGTGTCTCTGCCTCAACAGGACATAAGGCGCTTTCACACTGCAGTACTTTTCCCACAAAGGTTCATGAGAACTCAGTTCATCAGAACTCTTCCCCGGAGTTAGGGACTGGCTTCAGTAGAAGCTGCTGGGACTCCCAGCAGCTTCTACTGAAGCCTTCCGAGTAAATCGCCAGAACGCCGACACCTCCTCATCTCCACCGCTCCCATGTTTTATTTTGTGCTGCCATAAGTTAGTCTCTCTGCGTTTCTGCGCTGGGCTAATGCTAATAATGCTAATGCTAGGATAATAAAATGACGGCTTCGCAAAACTTTTTTTTTGGTTTTACTGGGCGTGGTTAGCAATCCGCCCAGCCAATCAGAAATAGGAACCTTTTTCTCCCACGAAAGGGGGTAAAAAGGTTCTCATGAACTAATTTTAGTTCCGGCTCTTTTTGGTGTGAACGCAACATTTCGGAACTATATCGGAACTAAAGTGGGAAAAGTACTGCGGTGTGAACGCGGCTATAGAGACACCTAAAAAGCACCTCAAATGACTTCTAATGTAGACTGTAGACATTCTTTTGTATCACTTACGGTGGCAATCATTAGATAAACTGTACACATTTTCCTTTCACTTACAGTCAATGCAGCATCCTACCGGATTACCAGTTGAGTTGCAGTCAAATGTGTTTTTTTTGCACGTGATATTGTGTGTTTTTTAGAGTCTCGTACATTAGCACTCTCGCTGCAATATTGGAGTCTATTGACATGGATGAGAGTGCTTATCTTTTTCTACTTGGCTGAAGTCAGTCTGAAAGTGCCCCAATTCCTCGTTCGCTAAATATCCGTCAAGTTCTTGTTTTTTTTCTGACCGAATGTTTCATAGGGGCAACTCTGTTTTTAAGTCAATTTCCTTCGAATCAATTGTCCCATACACATACGTAGAATCTTTTACTTTGTGTCCTTGAACATAAAAGTCAGAAACTTTCCAAAGTCGCTGATCCACAACTATGCCACACCACACCATCCTCTTGATTGCTATCCTCAGCCTATACTCCATATAATAAACTTGGGGCTGCACTCCATATCTCCACAAAGTCTGTCTTCATCTTCTATCTCTTCCATCGTTCCAGAGTCACTATACCTATTCGCTGGCTTTGATATGATCTTTAATCCACGGCTCCCCACCTAACCCCCGAATCTTTCAGAGTGTCAGCCCAGAAATGAGAAGCACTGATAACTTTGCTCTGCTATTGCTCAGTGTCAAGGCGAGGTGGCTTCAAAACGCAACCTCAGCTTCATGGAGCCAACATCCAGGGACACATACAAACACAAAGATTTGCTCACACATAGTTTGCAGGTAAAATTGTGGAAACATGTCAAATTAGAGGCAGAAAATACAAATATGAACCTGAAAATAAGTATAATATGTACTCTTTAATCCATAAACATCAGAAATATATGAAAAAACCCTTCCCAATACCGACACTAACTTCTAATATATTGCAAGAAGAATCAATTTGCCATTGAATCTTCATAATTTAAACTATTTAAAAGAAACAAAGCTTAAGACAGCTTGTGTTTCTTTGTGTGAAAGTAGTCTCAGGAGCATTAACAGAAAGCATCTAACACAGATTGCCATCTTCGCAAAACCTTTTTCTACTAAAATCTAAAAGGCTTTTAGAGTTAAAAAATAAATAAATAAAGTGGTGATTTACTGCATTGTGTCAAAAGGGAACAGATGGTTGAGGGATACCTTCACGTCCATTGAGATGAGTGCTCACTGTTCCAAAACTCAGACTGGCATTTTGAAGCCGCAGTGGGCTTTAGCTGTGAATCAAGCTTCAATGGAGTCATTTTCGCTGGCTAAAAAGCTGCAGAAACAGAGTGAGTATAGGAATACGATGGAGAACAAACCAGGATCCCTGGACACATTAAGAATGCGTTTTCTCCTTAGAAATCAATAATGTCTCATTGCCTCGAAGATCGCCAGGAATGCCATCGCTTTCAATTTATTCATTCATTCTTCTCAATGAACACCCTTTAGTGATCCACAGATCCCCCCCCCTCCCCATCTCCTGGGAGTCCCTTTAACTTGTTAAGATCTCTTCCCTCTGCTTCTTTAACAATGGCATTTGTCGGAGAATAAGTGCAAGCCCTGAGACCATGGAGGTTGTCTGTGCAAGCAACAAGCTTTGATATGTCTATTCTTTCTCATGATTTGATATGCTGCACTGCATGATTATTTCTCCGAGTACATCCTGGAAGCACAAAATCGAGGTGAGGAATCATTTCAACCCACCCACCGAATTTGACTTCCCCGAAAACCGGCGTGTGTTTACCTCCAAGGTGTCCTGGGTTCAAAGCATAGACTGTAATATATATAAAGGTTCAAAGCTATTGCACAACAGAGACTTAAAGCCCCTATTTACTTCCTTTGATTTTCAAAATTAGCCACAGACATTGAGAGAGAGAGATAGAGGCTCTCTCCACAGCTGCCACCAGTGCCTGGTCTCTCTCTAACGTGTGAATGGAGGACATGAAATACACTCAGACATCACAGGCAGAAACCAACCCCCTGCTGTGAGGTAAGCAGTCAAATAAAATTACAGATTGCAAAGGTAACCTCTGGGAATAAATGGTTGTTGCCAGATATAGTTTTCAAGAAATGGCTGTGATTATATTTCAATCTCTAGGTGCCTGTTCACGGTTCTTCCGTCTGTGTCATCTCACCATCTTGTCTTGCTCTGCAGAACTTGAAGATATTTGAATTAAAATGCATTTCTTGTTGCACGTGAAGGTGTTGGAACCGCAGTAATATTTGGCCTTGTAATGGACATCATACTGGGGTCCCTTAGATCAGTGGTTCTCAACTGGTGGGTCGCGGACCCGTTTCGAGTGGGTCGCAGATGTGAAGAAAAAAAAAAGTCTTTTTTTTTAATTTTTTTTTTTTAAAGTCAAACTTTTATTTTGAAGGCCAGATTTTCTAACGCTATGCATGCAGTAGGCGTTGGACTGGAAGTACCGGAGACCATAATTGGTTTTGAAAACTTCTGTCACGTAGTGATCATCTTCTCAATAAAACGTCTTTGCTGGTTTTTTTTCGAGTCTTCTGGCCAATCAGAATCAAGATTGTTGAAGTCCCTACGGAGAATAACTTTGCGGTAGAACTATTCTTTATAAATCCATGGGTACAACTTCAGATAAAAACGAACACGTAATGAAATATGACCCCCGGTTTGATGATTGACAGGTCACAGAACAATGGGAGCTATCTACCCACAATTTTACAATTTTAAAGTAATTCACACAGACTATCTCCTCTTTGCTCTTCCCTCTGTGTGGANGCCGTTGTCTGGATCCCTGCTGCCGTCCGGATCGACAGCCAATGCGCGCAGCCAGCGAGAGTTCACAACGAAAAATGGCGTCAAATATTGNACTACCCGATATATTAATAATATTTGATGCCATTGTTTGTCTTTCACTTTGTTCTGACAGCTTGCTGCTCCACACAGAGGGAAGAGCAAAGAGGAGATAGTCTGTGTGAATTACTTTAAAATTGTAAAACTATCTCCTCTTTGCTCTTCCCTCTGTGTGGAGCAGCAAGCTGTCAGAACAAAGTGAAAGACAAACAATGGCATCAAATATTATTAATATATCGGGTAGTAATAGATTTATTTATTTTCTTCTCAGAGTGTACCAGAATGCGTAGTTTATATGTTAGTATTTCTAAAAATCTCCTGGGGGAAAATCCCCCCAGACCCCCTGCTGGGGTTGGGTTTTCAGCATGTGTGCCTTTTTATATAGTTCAGCTTTGATTCCAGAATCTCATTAAACTTTATTTAAAAGCATATTTAGTTCTGTGAAGGGATATACGGGATAAATGCACTGTACTTCACTTTAATTAATATTGTATGCTGCAAAGCGTATATATTACAGCACAATTTTTTGTTTAATAGATTTGAGTGGTTCGAAAATTCAGGTCACAATCTATTGACAAAGGAAAAAGTGGGTCCCGAGGCCTGACCACTTGAGAACCACTGCTCTAGATGAAACGCAGGAGAGTTAAAAGCATCACTAATTAGCAATGGACATCAAACTGTGTTATGTCGCCAAAGCACTTTATATGTTGTATTTTCTATATTTAATCAACCTATAACTTGGGATATATGATCAAGTGCAATGTCAACGTTTTAGTTACAAGCTCACACAGGCACAGAGGGCAGCTGAGGGGTCCTTTAGAAAGTTTAGATGAAACGCAGGAGAGGTAAAAGCATCACTAATTAGACCTAGCCGAGGGTATGTAGCCACGTTGCAGTGATGTGTGCTTGTGTTTGTGTGTGTCAGGTAAGCTTAAGTGATGAAAGGTTGTATAAAAGTAGTGACACAGATGTAAACCGATAATGCAGATAATATATTTATGTCGTATTTGATCAAAGTTTAATCTGCGAGCTAATATTGACTAACGCCTGGAGTGTAACCACCTGTAACTAAATTGTGAATTGTGTGTCTGTCTGAGTAATGTGCAGTCACGTTGCAGTAATGTGCTTGTGTTTGTCTATTTCAGAAACAAAGTGAAATGATTTATTTCAAACGTATGCACGCCTGGTCGTCCCTTTTGCATCCAAGTGTTCAAGATATGAGATTGTCAGCGAGTCTCAAGAAGCACGTAAGAGTGTGTGCACAGTCAAATCACTTCTGCTGAGCACAAAAATAAAACATAGCTCAATGTGAAGCCCTCACTCAGCAACTTTAGTGCTGGCTCCGCAAACAAAGGGGTCAGAGCTTATAGTAAGTTTTGTTCTCTCCGCATCAATATATGATGCTTCACTGGGGGCAATGAGAAGCTGTCCAGAGTTATGAAAGGAATCTGTTGGTACGAAGCGAGCGAACACGCCCTCCACCGGACACCTTTCGACCCCTTTCCACGATGTTGGCCGTCGAGACAGCGAGGCCTTTTTACAGCTCAATTCTGTGTTCCCTCGCAAAACCACTGAAGTCAGCTTAGGTTTATTACAGCTAATGTACCATCTGCTTCCCAGGGCGACTCCTCATTAAATATGGAGGAGATAAATAACAAGTCTGCAACACTAAGCTAAATGTGGTAGAGGACGGTGGACTGAGACAGGCCTGACAGCTACTTCTTTATACGAGACCGACTGTGCATCATCGGGGGGGAAATGTAGGTAGAAGTTCTTTAACAGATTGCACATCCACGCAGGCTTGACATATCGAAAAGACATCCTATGGAGCTTGACACATTTATGTCCTGAAGTAAGATTCAACCAAACGGGAAATACGTTTTCCAAATCGATGTTTCCTCTTAGTATCCAGATTTATTTTGACATTAAAGGTCTACAATGATGAGATCTTGTAAAATCAAGTCTAAGGACACATATCAACACATCTACCATGTTGCACGGCCGTGTTTTGCCTTTGAGCACTTCCAAAGGTTCAAAACTATCAATGGCTGAGCTCCTCTCTACGTCATTGACATGCTTACTGATGCACATCCTGGAAAGACCCCTGAGATTAGGGATGTCCCGATCACCTTTTTTTGCTCCCGATCCGATTCCGATCATTTGATTTGACAATTTGCCGATACCGATTTTTCC
>NW_011342298.1:54006-58820 GCF_000735185.1 Notothenia coriiceps | reverse complement strand
CAACAGGCTCGACCGTTGCTATGGGGAGCATGTCCTCAACAACATACCTGGCAATCAGTTTAGTTGACTCTGGGTGACATGTGGCGATTTTAAAAAATCGTTTTTGGCTGTTTAGATGGTGTTGCTCCATCTGGGTCACTGCCGGTGGTTGAGACGGTGGGGTCTTTGGCGACTAGTTTTATAGCCCCATGTACATTACTTAGGTGCTTCAGGAGATTGGCATTGCTTTTATTCGATGTGGACAATGCTTTCTGTCCTGCACACAGTTTACATTTTACCGTAATATTTTTTGCATCCTTTATCCCCACAAATTGAAAATAGTGGTTATATTTCCAAGTTGCAAATGCGCTGCTGCTCTCGCTGATACTTGCATCTGCCATTGTGTGTGTGTGTGTGCTGGTGGTGTGTGTGTGTGTGTGTGTGTGTGTGTGTGTGTGTGTGTGTGTGTGTGTGTGTGTGTGTGTGTGTGTGTGTGTGTGTGTGTGTGTGTGCTGGTGGTGAGCGTTGCCGTGTGTGTGTGTGTGTTAGCATTAGCAAGTGTTCGTGTGTGTGTATTTTCCATAGGTATTTTCCCCATAAGGTAAGACCCGCCCAACTCTGTCTCTGATTGGCTTACCCTGAAATGTTACCCCGCGTTAACCAATCATCACTCCTCTCTGGTTACTTTAAACTTTTCCATGGTGCTGTGAGAGGACATCGCTGTATTCGCCTGTAAGTTACATCCGCAGGGAGATTCGGTTCAGTTCCATCACATATTGTAACGCAGTAACGCACCCATTTAAATCACAGTAACTATAACGGCGTTACTTCATGGGAATAGGTAACTAGTAACGCTATTAGTTACCGCAAAAAGTAGTTAGTCCCAACACTGGTCCTGTGTGTATTTAAGTTCTGTTTGTCCGTGTTATCCTTGAAATAAAGGTATTTTCAGTGTTATCTGCATTTGGGTCCTGCTTGCTTCGCTCACCCGTAACAATTAAGATCAGTCCAATCCAGTGGTGGTATTGTCGAAGACTAAAACATGTCTAAGTTCCTTTTATAACAGCCTCTCCAAGATTTTATGAATGGGTTAATTAAGCATGATCATCCTTGGAAACAGAAGGTTTTCTGTAATGCCATTAATCAAAAAAGGGGACAGGACAAGCAGAAAAAACACAAAACCAGAGCTGGTTTCCTGCTATTTAAATGCACTTCAAGGTCTTGAATTGATAAAAAGGTTCCTGGAAAAGTCCTTGCAGCTTAATCAGACGATATGTCTATATCCCTTCTAACGGCCTGTTAAGTTATGCTTCCCTTGTGTTTAATTTGACAAAGTCAATGTATGTTCTAAGTAATTAGTATAGCAGTACAAAAGGAAAAATGTCCTTTGAAGTACACCATGCAAGGGTGAATGAGGAGCAAATCAGCCTGGGTTGAGAGGTGCTTGGCTTGAGCTAAGACCATGATGACCTTTAGATTGAAGCAATGTCCTGGGGAGTCAAAGCCATTACGCACAGTAACTGTACTGTAGAGAGCCCTGCTCGGAGAATCCATCTCCTTAGATTAGCCGACAGCAAACAGGCCACCAACCAAAGCCTCAGTGAAGTGACGCCTTAGAGCAGCCTCAACAATGTAATCCCATTTGCCCTCCAGAGAGAGAGATATGGCCTCCTTGAAACCCTTTTAAAGTCTAAAATATAAAGAACAAACACACCTTTTCACCAATCAGGGTGGTGCAGAAAGTACACTGGAAAAAGACAAGAGTGAACAAGTATCTAACAAGAAGTCTTTTTTCTGTTATCCTCTGAGTGAAACAGACACATATTTTCCTATCTGATCTGCAGTTGCAGGCTTGTATAAACAAACCACATTTTAAAGTAATGACTAAAATCAGTCCCATTACGAGGACATCTGTGGGCTGTATAATTATTTTCCAAATGATGATGACTTGAATTATGTGGAAAAGTGTATAGCTTTTTGTTTATCTGGGACTTGGCTGAAGCAGTTTGAACATCATAATAAAACATTCAGAGGTAATGTAATCATCATCTGGTGTTTGTGGAGGAACTTCTAGCTAGTGAGTGTTAATAAACAGTCTTTACAGAAGTGCAGAAACACTTCCTCAAGGTTTAGCCAACAACCACATGGTTATGGTTTTGGTTAGTGGGTGGAAGAGTGTAATGTTTAGGGTTTATCGTGATGGATAAAGTAAACCAACCAATGTTAAATGTTGGAATGAGATTTAGATGTATTAACGGCAGCTACTTTTCACGTGTCGACCTTAATCCATCCTGCCTCAAAAACATTTAGCATGTAAGAAACACAACTTCGTGTTTTTCTACTGTCCAGAATCACAGCTTGTTTCGACCTTCAACCAATCACCAACGTAATCATTTTTCTGTACAGCACAGTCGATATCCCATCCCAATAAACCCTAAAATTGTTGCATTTTCTTCTGCGAGTATAGACATTTTTTCACCACCGTTCGTGGAAAACAAGGTCATTTTCTGATAAACACATTTCAGACATCTTTTCCAAGAAAAGAGAAGGAGCAGAAAAGTGTGGGAGCAAAACCAATAACTATGTATGGTTGGGGAACTCAAAAGAAAAGCTATGTTCATTTGAACTTGTGCTTACTAAGAAACAGAAAACAACATCTACTTAATACTTTAAGGCTAATTACCGTTAGCCTTTTTAATAATAAATAACCACTATCAAATTATTGCTTATGGGATATTTGAAAGAGTAAGCTTATATTCCATGTTTGAATTTCACTGAAAACGTATTCAATTCAATTGCATTCTATTCGCAAACAGTTCAAAATACAAATAGAATATGTGTAATGGGACTGCCGATAAGCTTTCAGAAACTTTAGAACTAGAAGGATAGCATTTTAAATACAGTATATCTTACTCACACATATATGTGCTACACCTTAACGCTAGCCTTACCACTACTAAACTACTTAATGGTCCCCGGAGATTGGTTTAAAATGGTAACGTATAATAAACAGGTATATATGACAAAGGAAAAATAGTGGTTGAAATGAGTGTAAATGCAAAAGGTCTTCTACCTGCCTCCTAAGTAACCACTGACAGCAGCTCTAATGGCAGCACAGTGTCTGTATATTTTACCAAGCAGAACCTCTCTGTTTGTTGTTGAACAGTCGTGGCCTGGGTTTGTCTCTCAGTGCTGAGTATATTTACCCTCTATCCAGTGCTATGCTTTGTTGCGCTCTGTGAAACAAGGTAGAATTCAATTACATGGTGGCCAAGGCCCTGACAAGAGCTCAATCTTGTTTCAATCACCCCACAGGTGGATATGGGGATGATGAGAAGTGGTGCTCCAGTCACCACACTGTGGACCACCAGAGGGCAATGAGGCATGAGGAGGCATGAGGAGGCACTCACAACGTGGCGGCCAGTGACGCGGAAATACGCGCCGGGAAAGAAGTCCTACTCTAAAAAACAAGAGCCTTCTGCATCTGTCAGTATAGAGAACTTTATTTTGAAAAGCCAAAGTGATAAAATAAACAGGACTTTGGCATCCAAAATAAATTACTTATTGGAAGTTTTGGCTTCTGCACACTAAATATGATGTTTAAATGGTCTGCTGCACAACATGGAGGGACAACAACATCTGCTTCAGGGCCTTCATTCCCACATTTAATGTCTTTTTATTACAGTATATTGCCTTTATTTTCAGCAATGCCATAGTCCACGGGCGCTTTGGGGCACTGTGAGTCACAAGCTGTGCACACTGCAGCCGTCACACTGATGGCCCTCTCCAAGGACCTGTCCGTGCCCGGTGCAGACGAACACACTCCAATAAAACAAACACAATCAATCATCATGATTGTCACACTTTTCATTGAGTTCATCAACTCCCTGTGAAAATGGCTGTGGAACCACGGCTGCTGCAGAGACAATTTAAGGCACTAATCAACCATGTTATGAGTCCACATTGATAATTAATGGGTGAGGCTGGGAGTATGAGGGCAACACTTGATTGGTGTAAACCTTGTTTTCTGAAGCCCTGTGTATTTCAGCTTAATCCCCTCAATAACGTGATGTGTTTCTCTGTATTCCTCGGGGCTGGACTGTCTTGAGTGATTGAATGTTGCCTTGTCCTGGAGGAGTTCAGATCATTTAACTGCTATTCTCTTCAGGTCCCTATGCGAGTGATTTTTTGTGTGTGTCCTGTCTGCCTCATTGTGTATACAGCCTGTAAATGATATTTATGGGCGATGCCTACGGGGGGATGTTGTGATGATAACACAAACACACCACGAGCTGCAGAGTGACAGTGAGAAATATGGCAGGGAATTAAGTCAAGATTGCAGTGTTAAGAGGGTCACGTCTACACGGGAGCCCACTATTGTCAGAGCTGATGAGAAATTGTGCTTACCACACCTAGTCACATGTTCTAAATACTGCACTGTAGCCTGCCATTTGACATGAAATAATAAATAGATTTTGACTAATGTGCCATACAATATAAGGTTTAATATAGCAAATATAAATGTTAGCATGCATGGAAGTCCAAACTGCATGTTCATACCACAGTGTATCAAATAAAAATGTGCAAAAAGGCTACTTGTAACATAAATAATCTTTTTTTTTGTGTGTTAAATCATCAATGTAATTCCAATGTTTTAGTTGATATGTTAATTTATCAGAGAGGTTAAACAAAAATGTGTTTATGTTTATGCTAAACAAGGCCAATTGTTAAAAGTGACCAGCCCTAGTATTAGTAGTAGTAGTAGTAGTAGTAGTAGTAGTAGTAGTAGTAGTAGTAGTAGTAGTACAAAGTAGCCGGAGAATTCACATCACAAG
>NW_011342298.1:44988-53999 GCF_000735185.1 Notothenia coriiceps | reverse complement strand
TCCGGCCGAAGCTCCTAAATAAACCATCAGTGTTTGACATCAAAGCTCCAGCTCACCCCGTGTCTCCTTCCTGAGTCGGTGACTCCCACTGCATTGCTACACAGAAGTTTCCCCCACAGTAGTAATAGTAGTAGTAGTCAGTTGTAGCAGTACTAGTAGTAGTAGCAGTACTAGTAGTAGTAGTAGTAGTAGTAGTAGTAGTAGTAGTAGTAGTAGTAGTAGTAGTAGTAGTAGTAGTAGTAGTAGTAGTAGTAGTAGTAGTACACTGTGCCAGGGTGTCCATATATGACCTTTGACGTTGATCAGTAATGTAAATTGAATGCTTTCCTTTATTTGTTGTATTCTTTGGAAAGCTTTTATTAGTCTTGTTCACCCTGGGGTCACCTGAGCAGATGGTACGCTCCGCTCAGGTGAGGCTGACGAGGTGAACAGATCTATAAGTAGAAGTAGAGCAGCTTGCTCCGAGGCTATGGCCTTTTTTGTTGTGGTGTTACAGTTTATTTTGTTTGTTTGTTTCAGTGTCTCTCTTTTAATACCAAGTGGTTTATATTTAACATTGTTTGGGTTTGGTAAAAAACATTTATTTTAGTATACACCCCTTTTTTTGCTGCTATTCAACATGCTAACCAACATCTTACCCAAACAAAAAATGCTGTGTGTCTTTAAGTGACAATCAGTGGATTAAACATACCAACAAAAAAGGAAGCATACAAGTGTGATAAACACAAGATAAAATCTGAGAAACTAAATGAGTTGGCATTTATAGACACTAGCATGTCACAAGAACCAATACCTGGGACAGTAGTGGCGAGAACCTAAGATGACGCATTACACTCCTGAGGGCTGAGTGAACTTCTGAATGATGTGCCCCTTCTTTTTTCCTAGCTACACTGTCAACAACAAATTCATGTTGAATTTCTGTTAAGGGGTTGGTTAACGTTAGCTTTCGGCTTGGGTAAATAACCGACCTAAGGCTAACGTGAACAGATTTTCCATTAAGTTACATGACTATTTGTTATTGCTATATTATTAGTATTTTTGTAAGAAATAGCAACTGGAATTTAAACCATTTGTCAGACGCAATATCCCTACATTACACACACCATCTAAGAAAGTATGGCATACAAGAAACCTATTGCAATGATATATGTAGTGTTAACAGATGGCACTGACTATCAGACAGTTCATATATTGTGCCTTTAGGACAGCAGTGACTGAGATAGCCTTTGCAGAGTTTTCCTGCATAAATCACACGCTTTTTTCTTCTTTCTTGAAAAGCTTTAAAGAGAATGTCAGGTTCATCTAGCCTGAGCAAATACAAATGGATATCTACTCACTTTTTTATGAGAAACATATCTTTCCTTTGCACTAGTTTCAACCAATATTTGTGAACATGAGCAACCCTCCCTAGGCCCAGAAACCAAGAGTGTAATACGAGACGTCATCAAAAGATATAGCCTACAGCTCTGAAATAGAATATACTTTGGAGACTGAGCATTTGTTTGAGCTTTGAACCCCAAATTAGGTTTATTTTTTCCACTTCTTTCTCTTGCAAAATACCGTGGGTGCTATCAGAATGCAGCGAGCACAGTGCAAGAGCAATGGCTCCCAGGCTAAGCATCAAATTGCACTTTGTTACCATAGAAAAACTATCAGACATGTGGCACATTGAACCGGGGTCGAATTGAAATAACCAGTGGTATTCTCAGTAATGCTGAAAAGGCTTTGTGAATCACCGCTTGCCATTTTTGTTATTCAGAGTGATTGCCACATTCAGAGTCACCCCTTTTTAAAATCGTTCTCATTCACATTGGCGCTCTCTTTGATGCTGGCATGCATTTTTACATGAAACCATGCTGGCCAGGTCTTTTCAAAATAATTTCAACAATTCAATAGCAAATGGATTTGGTTTTAGCACTTAAACCGCTCTAACACCAACACATTTCCTGCACATTATGGGCACACACATCTGTACACCGCCTATCATTTTCCCGTCCAATCTCCTCCCCTATTCATCTATGGCTGCTTGGCCCTGGTCACTGCGATCAGCTCTGGGCTAATCGTCTGCCCGCAGGCTCAGTAGGACTCCAGCAATCTGAGAGCATATTACCCCAGACATACTTTAGTGTGGCACAGCAGCTGAATGCCATGTCCGCAGAGAAAGAGAGCGAAAACCCACTGGCGCCCGGCCCATCATCTGCTCTCAGCAGGTTTTGGCTTTGTGAAATCATTTTACACCACTAATGATGTCCTTTTGAAAGCAACAATCCATCCAAGATCTGGATATGTGGAGCCATAGGGAGCACGTATGCGTCGAGGTCATAATAACCTGGCTGCGAGAGAATAAGCCTATCATTTCCGGATGGAGCTGTGGTTAAGACTCGACCAGGAGACGTATAGGGAAAGCTTTCAATCCAGACATGACTTTGCACTAAAAACACAAACGTGCAGCAGCAGGACTGCATTAAAGTTTGATGAAGCAGTTAATGAAATATGGAAGCGCTGATAAAGTGGATGTTAATAGGTTGCCTATGGGTGGACCTGTAAGTGAGGAGAACCTTTCCTGCTGAAATGACTTATTAAAGTGTGTGTGTATGTTTTGAAAATGCTTGAAACAAAACTGGATTTTTACTATTTGCATGGAAGGCAACAGATGGATTAGTAAAAACGGGTAGTCATTATCCACTTACCTATTAAAGAGATTTATATTCAATAAAGTGCTCCAAATTCACAGTAAACAAGGCCGCCAAAATCCCAGATGCAGAAATACACTCCTAATAGCATATTCATCACTTAAATGAAATCATTAATGATGACTAAAAGCTTACATTATGGGATGTTATGAGGCAGGTCCTATTTTACACCTAATATAAAGTAGAGATGGTTCATATTAAATACAGGGGTGACTTCAAGTCACTCCAAAGCTTCCATTTATAATGAAGAATGTACTGATGAATAGTGTTTAACGTAGCTAGACCAAAATCACCGCTTTGACTGGCTTTGAGGTATGATTGGTCGCCTCCCAATCAGAAGGTAGGTCAGTAGTTTGATTCCCAGCCCCTAAACGTCTCAAAGTGTCCTTGGGCAATATATTTCACCCCAGGTTGCAAAGTGTAAATGTTAGTCTCCCTGAGCACCTTGAATGGATGAGTTTTTGTGAATTAGGGATGCACCAATGTCAAATGTATTAGCCGCTGCCAATACAGTACCAACGTTGCCACGGAAACGAGTCTCTTTTATTTAACTCTGATTGAGAACAAATTCCTACAGAAAGTCTCTTCCGTCTGCAATATTCAGAAGATTTGAAGTACTAAAAGTCAGTGTTTGCACATGATTCTCGTCCATCAGATCATTTTTGCTGAAAATCAAATGCATTTAATAGCATTCCATGGCCTTGCATTCAATGAAATAAAGATGAACAAAGACTGTGCGCTCGCTTTTCACGTCAGCACACGGAGCAGATGAAGGATTATTTTTCTTCTTGCAGTGACAGCGGACAGGGACAATTAAACAACACATTCAATGCGCCTTACCAGCAAATGTGATCAATGTCATTTTACAAGGTTAGTTTTGGAATGTTTTGGTCTGACGGCAGAAACCTTGACACTCCACTGTCAAACCGAGACTGAGCAGCGCTTCTTAAGGCAACGTTTAGAAGCTGTGAAACATTTCTCCCGGCGAACTGATGAGAAGTCGAAGATAATCGCTGAGTGTTGGATACATTTACTATTTACTAACATTTACTAACTATTGCACTTCTGTACTTTTTAGGGGCCCTATATCCCAGAAATGATGACATCGTCATGAAGTGTAAAGAGAACTGTGGGGGAAACTTCTGTAGCAATGGAGAGTCAGGACTCAGAGAGACACGAGGGGAGCTGGAGCTTTGATGGCAAACACTGACGGTTTATTTGGAGTTACGGTCGGAGAATTCACAAAACAGGTGGAGTGTCAGAAGAACTCTTCTGCAGCTCGAGGTTTTAACTAGTTCAGAGTGTAATAATCAACATTCTTTATCAGCGAGACTAAACAATTATGGACCCTGAATCTAACTAGAGCTCTCGTCCATAGGAAAGAATGTGCGCCAGGGAACCTTCGTCCCTGAACAGTAAACTACCTCATGGCGGCTTGTGCTCGGTCATAGACTGGCAACAACAATGCGCCCAAGCTGCTCCGCCTTAAGAGAGATAGCAGCAATACCCAAGGCCGTAGACCTATGCCGTAGGAAAGGAGACAGTAAAGAGAGAAAACGATGAACTGGGTCAAAGGTTGAATACCTAAGCAAATTATTCCCTAACAAGAACTGGATTATAATTTTTACTAATTTAATTTGTTGAACCTATCCATCAATGTTTCCATCCATTCTCACTGGTTCTCACTCGTTCAATACACGATCCTAGCATGCACTGATGCATCTCACACTGCATCTCTCTTTAAGTCAATCAAGTAACGCTGCCAGACAACCTATTCTTACTCATTTAGTGTCCAATTCTACACCCTGGGGAAATGTATATGGAGAAGAGGTGATCATGCAAACTCAACAAAAAAAGAACCCAGCAAGAAAAGCTTAAGGAGCTTTAACATGTAGCTACTGAGCCAGTGTGCTCACAATCTTTCAGGGGAAATGGAGTAATCTTAATCCTGTTAGGAGCATATGTTCTCCTTATTTTAAGAAATCGATTCTGCCATTTCAGCATCTTTCACAAAACTTAAACTGATTCAATCAATACTCTTACGAGTTCTATTAAAAATCTAATAAGCATTGGAATCGGTTTGACTTCGAGACAAAGGCATCGTTCGGTGTAACGCGGCAACCCACTTTGAGTGCGGAGATTGTGCGAGATGAATAACATGTTTGTGTTGCTCTTTTGAGAGTGACAACAGAAAGGCGGAACTTGAAAAGAGGCTGGGAGTGCTAATGAGCCTTATTTTAAAAACACAACGTAGTCATGAATATTTAACAGCTTGTCTCCTTGATGAAGCACCAACATAAAAAGTCTGATGAATTCACAAGAAAATTGTCTGTGTGAAGCTGCTGCTGCTGCAAAGAGGCTTCTGTGCCATACTACTGTACAATTGTTGGGCTTTATATACAACTAAACCTTTGCATTTTCGTAATATTGTAAGAGTGATCATGAATGTATTCTATTTTGACTACAACCACAGCAACGTGCAAATATAAATACACACATAATTGACCTCCTAATCACCATGGTAACTCATACATTGGTAAAACAGTCCTCATTGTGACAGTGTCATTTAAAACAGTGGTTCTCAACTGGTCAGGCCTCGGGACCCACTTTTTCCTTAGTCAATAGATCGCGACCCGAAATTATGAACCACTCAAATCTATTCAAAAAAAAAAGGAATTCTTTTTCTCAATTGTTTTCTTTTCACTCACACATCTGCGACCCACTCGAAACGGGTCCGCGACCCACTTTTGGGTCGCGACCCACCAGTTGAGAAACAGTGTTTTAAATGACACCGTCCAATGAGCCACTGCCTCCCAGTGTGTTTTAAATCAGTGGTTCTCAACTGGTGGGTCGCGTAAAGTATTTCACACAGACTATCTCCTCTTTGCTCTTCTCTCTGTGTGGAGCAGCAAGTTCAGCTGTCAGAACAAAGTGAAAAACAAACAATGGCATAAAATATTATTAATATGTCGTAATACATCTATTTATTTTCTTCTCAGAGTGTACCAGAATGGGTAGTTTATGTTAGTATTTCAAAAAATCTCCTGGGGGAGAATCCCTTCTGGGGTTAGGTTTTCAGCATGTGACCTTTTTATGTTATACAGTTCAGCTTTGATTCCATCATCCCATTAAACTTTATTTAAAAGCATTATTTTGTTCTGTTAAGGGACATAAGGGATATATGCACTGTACTTCACTTTAATTAATATTGTATGCTGCAAAGCGTATATATACTGCAGGATTTTTTTGTTGAATAGATTTGAGTGGTTCAAAATTTCGTGTCGCGATATTGGCTAAGGAAAAAGTGGGTCCCGAGGCCTGACCAGTTGAGAACCACACACTGGGTGGCAGTGGCTCATTGGTTTGGGAACCGTAGGGTCGTCGGTTCAAGTCCCCGAACAGATCGAAGTAGGGAGTGTGGACTGGTTCTTGGAGAGGTCCCAGTTCACCTGCTGGGTGTTGGTATTTTCCTTGGCCCACACCTTTGACCCAGTTCATCAGTGTGTACTGCCCTCACTGAGCACAGTCATGCAACCTTGGCTGCCGTGCTGTCAGTGTTTTGTTTCCCTGTTCCTGTCTGTGAGCATCAGCTGATAGAGGTGTTATTACAGTGCTTTATCTTGTTATGCACAATGTTGATTATTCTCTCAGAACCAGTAAATACATGGGTCTGGGGTAGAGATCTTCTGAACATGTCTTGTGAATTCTCCGGCCGGAGCTCCAAATAAACCGTTGGTGTTTGCCATCAAAGTTCCTGCTCTCCTCCTTTCTCTCTGAGTCTCATCTCCATTGCTTCAGAAGTGTCCATCACACCGGGTGAGACACCAGACAAAAGCTGCCCACCCATCCTAGTGCTAATGCAGAGGTCAAACTTCACAGTGTGCCACAACGGTCTACTGCCACAAGGAGACTGAATGAGCATCGCTGCTATAGACACAGATAAAAGACAAGGGTGAAAACACTCTCTTCCTGAGTAACTGTAGTTTAGGGCTGGATATCTCAGAAATGTTGTATGTACTTTTTTTCACGAGGTGTAAAGAGAACTGGATTAGCCCTACATGTAAATTACATTCATCAGTGTTTCTATCCATTTCCTACATGTGTTATCGTGTGCCAATCCTTGCATGCAGTAACAGAGAAATACCTAGTACGAGGATGGGTTAAATGTCTTTCTTCTGTACAAGTGACAAATAAAGAGGGTTTCCTTCGAATCCTCCATTTCTAATTCTAAAACTAAAAACAACTCTCTTCATCATTGCAAACTGCACTTAAAATGTCCTGAACAATATGCAAAGAGATGTGTTTCCACACGGCAAAAGAGGACAAGTTTTAAGGTGTTGGGGGAAGGGGGAAATATCCTGGAAGGTGCTAAGTCCCGAGGACTCACTTTGTTGCTAGGTAACAGCAAGGGCACTGGTCCTATTTCAGGAAAACAGGTTCACTGTCCAAAATAAATAAAGATGGAAGGAACACACAATGAACCTCTAGAGCGGGGTTAAGTCAGTGAGAGTAGCCCTCGGCAAACACCAAGCAGTTTGGCTGTAACGGCCAGAGAGTTGTTTATGTTTGGTAATCAGACCCTCTCAGTGCTCGTACATACAATATATATATGATTTTCAAACGGTTTACTGAGGGGAAATGGGCTATTCTCAACCTTGATGATAGCTGCTAAAGATAAAACTTTGAATTTGCTAATTCAATTCTGTATTGTCTGAGGATAAATATGAATTTCTGTTGTTCTAAAGGGATAATAGGTCATCTTTGAAGCCTCTGTGAAAACTCAAAAGATAGGAAATGTATGTAAATGTTGTGTGCGGCTTTGTCCTTCGTTTTCATAAATAAAATGTAAGCAAACACCCTCGTAACTAGGACTCCTTATCAAAGCAGGTTGGTTTTATCTCATTAAAGCAGGCGAGAAAGGGGAAGGAAAAAAAGGAAATCTAGTTCCAAAGGGAAATGAAACAGTTTTGCCCGTATTTGCTTTGTTATTTAGCTAGAACCGCTCAAATTAATTACTCTCATCGTCCTCAACTCTATTCATTATTCTAGCGGTAAACACATTAGTCAAATGAAATGCCTCTGAGCACACCTGGCTTCCTTATCTTCCGTGCACTAGACGAGAGGGTGATTTTTTTTTGCTTTCCAACGTGCTGCAGGCAGAGTATTAAAGAAACCCAGTGCCATTTGTGGGATATGGTACCTGCCGCCTCGTCAACCGATAGCTGCCTCCCAGGAAGCCTTAATGTATGAGATTTGTCAGTGTCAATTTCCCAGCTAATCTCTCTGGTCCACCTCGCTGCTGTCTCTGCCGCCCATTCATTCTGCAACTCTGTCTCTACCTGCTCACACTATTCCACGTTGGGTTTAAAGGCAAATGGCAAGCCGGCGGATCGGAAATATGCATCAGTGGAAGCTGATCTGCAGCATGACCCTGCATGTGCATCCAGCAGAGTTGATGAACATACAAGGAAAACTGAGCTGGCTTTTATGTAAACTTATTCCTGCCACTTGTCAACAATGGCCCAATGAATACATTTCCACTCATTATAACCCTTTTGACAAGTCATACCAGAACAATTGGGTTCAAATTGACTATCCACCAGTAGTACTTCCAAAACACTATGATTGAACAATCTGAATATTGTGTTGACTGAACAACAAAGCCTTCTGCTTATTTACTTTGGGCAGACATAGTGTTAAGCTTGGAGGGAAAGGAACTACTTGAGTCAATATCACCATACGGTGCATTTGAGACTTCCCCATTTCCAAAAAAAAAGTCTGACATTTTCCATTAAACTTCATATTCATTGTATTAAATATACGTTATGCTGTTAGAAATGGATGTTGGTCAAGCTCCCACACTTTTTATAAATTAACTGCAAGTACATGCAAACAGAAACATTTATCCACCCTATCATGGACAAAATTCAAAGAGTAAATATATTGTAATTACATTGTGATTATAAAATGTACATTTTCAGAAAGCTATATTCCCTTTCTCAACAATATATTTCAGTTAATGGAAAAAGCATTTGGATAATAATGAAATTATGGCAAACTATTTGTACCATGTCCACCCTGTCATAGGAAGGCTTGCTGACAGGGTGGACAATGTTACAAATAGTTTGCCATAATGTCATTATTATCCAAATACTTTTTCCATTAACTGAAATATATTGTTATATAAATAGCTTTATGAAAATGTACATTTTATAATCACTATGTAATTACAATGTATTTACTCTACACTGAATGTGTCCCAGAAAGGGTGGATACATTTTGCTGTTTGCATGTACATTGTCTGCCTGCAGTTAATTT
>NW_011342298.1:43056-44967 GCF_000735185.1 Notothenia coriiceps | reverse complement strand
AAACTATTTGTACCATGTCCACCCTGTCATAGGAAGGCTTGCTGACAGGGTGGACAATGTTACAAATAGTTTGCCATAATTTCATTATTATCCAAATACTTTTTCCATTAACTGAAATATATTGTTGAGAAGCTTTCTGAAAATGTACATTTTATATTGTTATGGAAGGCTTGCTGACAGGGTGGACATTTTTGGCTAATATTAGCATGTAATGAGCACATGGTGGACCTTCAGTTAGCAACATGATTCAGTTAGCAAGGTGACTGTGTACTGTTTAACAAATACATTTCGAATTTCTGAAAGGTTTTTATACTAATTGGCATTTCACTATGACAGAGTGGACATGTTAAGCTTGACAACATCCAACTACACACATAATATGATTAAAATGTCGAAATATAAGTTAAAAAGCTTACTCTGCAACTAACCAATGTCTCATCTCCATTGAGGAAAGACAAAATGGTGGTAGTTGTGTCACTGAAAACATCAGAGGGTTTTTTATGGGGCAGTTACCCCTTAATGACAGGGTGGACAGCAAATGTCAGGAACACGTGAACAATTTTCAATATTATTATGAAAATTGAATAAACATGATCAAAATGACTCGTTTTATCAAATAACTCGATGTGGAATATACAACCATATAATTATTTTTTAAATGTAGTATCATTTATTACACACACTGTAGTTAGCAGAGCAGTGTGTGTAACATGCCAAAATCACGTACATCCAATGGTACGTGATCAATAAGGTATAAAATGAACATTTCAAGAGACGTATCATTGTACTGATATGTGTGTAAATATTTGGCCTTTTATAATAAGACCTTAGAGTTTCATTATTCTGCTACATTTTCATGATAACTGGATGATTCTGATGGGGACACCAAAGTTACTTTATAGTGATATTGAACCACTTGATCGTTTTCTTTAACATTTTTAAGATGAAAAGTATTTTTACTTGGTCATTTTCATTTTCAAATCATTGTTTGCCAACTTGACCGACCGCGAAGTGTGTTGAGCTGGTTGAGGGGAAGGTGGATAGGAGAGAGTAAATGTCTGCATTTGGGAATGTATTGGGTGATTGGTTTGGATCCCAAAACGGGTCCCTCGACAAAAAGCAATGAGATTCCCCATTGGATTTGCAGAATAGAATCATCCTGACCAACACACTTCTTTGATACTTAACACGCTTTGAGCAGATTTTTGAAGGATAAATGCAATTAACTGAAATAAAAAGCTGAAATAACGCTATAAACAAACTACATCACGGTCTCATGGCTGCACATCAACACCACTAATCTAATGTCAGCCTGATGACGTTTAGTAGTTTATTTAGTCACTTGTTAGCAACCGCCATTTTTATGACACATAGAAGCCGCGGACATTAAAGTCCTTATCTTGCGTAATTTACTGTAGCTGAAAGATCATAGAACTGTTTCAAAATGCATTAACTTGTTGGGTCTTATTCCAGTAACACGTGATATAGATCGAATATCGTTTCCTATTTGCTGTAAATCACTTGTTAATATCGGGAAAATGGGTCAAATTCAGAGGTATCCAGAAAAGTCTGGATTCAAACTTGCCGCTGCTTGGTGCTGTGTCGTGACGTCACGTGTGGTTCCGCGAATCCTGGTGAGTTCAGCCCGTCCCAGCATCACACAGTGTAGCATTGCTGGTATAGCCGCATGTCAACTTTGTGTATCAGTGTTTATCATCGTCCACACCAAATAATTGTTCTGTCAAATTGTGCCAAATACCCGCGCTATTAGCTTTTTCTGATGCGTAAACATCAACAATATTTGACGCCATTTTTCGTTGTGAACTCTCGCTGGCTGCGCGCATTGGCTGTCGATCCGGACGGCAGCAGGGAGCCAGACAGCGGCAGCCTGTGTGTATTAGTCCTACTACG
>NW_011342298.1:38078-43011 GCF_000735185.1 Notothenia coriiceps | reverse complement strand
CTGTGGTTAACGCAAGCTTACGATATGTTCACATTTTGTTCTAAGACATAAAATACAACAGCAACAACGTTAAAGTCCTTATCTTACATTAAAAACTGTTTTTGGCAGTTGATTTCTGGGGGGTGTATGCAACAGATAGTCAATGTATGTTTNAAAAGAGTCAAGGGAAGCTTATAAAAGTTAACAGCATTTAATTACACAAAAGATGCGGTGGTGTACAAAATGAAATGTGCGAGTGGAGGCGCTCTCCACTGTGGAGAGCGCCTCCACTCGCACATTTCATTTTGTACACCACCGCATCTTTTGTGTAATTAAATGCTGTTAACTTTTATAAGCTTCCCTTGACTCTTTTCAGTCTCTCCTGCCTTCAGGGTTCTAGAATTGCTTTCAACTTTAACGTTGTTGCTGTTGTATTTTATGTCTTAGAACAAAATGTGAACATATCGTAAGCTTGCGTTAACCACAGATGGTAATTCAGTCTTCTAACCACAAACACTCACAAAATACTATTGACTTCAGGACGAGGGAACTTGAAGTGCTAAAATGCAATTTTTTCCGGGTTTTAGGACTCATTACTGCATCACTCTAACATTTCCCAGTGTAGCTAAAAGGTAGGGTGGGTAGACCTGGCAGATCTTTGGGGTGCTCGACCCTGGCCCTTGAATAGCCATCTACTTGTAAAACTGGAGCGGAGAAAAGTGTGATGAGGTTTGCATTGATTTTGACATCTCCAATGATTAAAAAATGACTTTGTAGGCTGTGCTAAAGAATAAGGGAGAGGAGGTGTACTGCTGTATTGTTCCGAAAAATTATTTTACGAAGTTGATGGGTTAGGGTTAGGGATGGGGTTATTATTATACTTGTGGTAATGATGAGACATCATAAGGTGAGGAATAATGAATGCATACAACGAGCTGTAAGTGCTTGTTCCACCCTGAGAGCTGAGAATAAGCTCTGAGCAGTTAACTAGGTTCAGCCACACTGACATCAACGCTCTGGGACTCAAACACAAAGGAGGGATAAACTGCTAATCAATACCGAAAGAAAAGTGTTTTGTGCTTAATTTATTGCTCTGGCTTCTATATAGTCAGCGTGTTATTTTAACAGTGTCAAAAAGCAACATTACTCATTAGAAAAGGGGAAGTATTTATTTCAGCAGCAGAGTAGGATTTGGCAGGCGCAGAGGTGTAATATGCCTTAAGTTCTGAAGAGAGCAAAATGCAAATGCTACATTAAGAAAGCCCATGTTCTCTGCTCATTACTGTTGGACGCTGGCACACTGCAAAGCCTCCTGGCCAACAACGTTACAGCATCACTTAATTGAAATAATTCTGCAGAAAAAAACTAAAAGAAGACCTTGACTTACATTAGCTTCACACTTCAGAGGATGACATTCAAACTTTACCAATGAGAGATTAGGAGCTGGAGCATCCTCAGAGCTGCAGGTGCTGGAGCAGTTATTTTCAGACTAGAATTAATTTTCCCCCGCATTTCTAATGATTATCACATACTCTCTTGTTTGGGATGTTTCCTGCTGTGTTCTGCCCTACCAGCGGAGGACTGATATCGCTGCTTCAGTTGGAGAAAGTATGTGTTACACTTTTGGGAAACCTCCATATTTTAACATATCGAAACAGATGAGTTCTTCAGTGGATTTGAAATTGGTTGACTACAATGTGTGTGTGGCTATTAATGTGTTGAAAGAAAATGTAATACTTCAAGGGAGGGCTGTCCCGAATACCATTTTTCGGGTTCCGGAAATATTCTGTAGTACTCAGCAGCGAATATTCAAATATTCATTGTGTTATTCTCCAGTATTGTTGTTTTATAGTTATTTGTTAATGTCTATAACGCAATTTGTGTTCTTTGAAATTGAAAAGGATATTGCATTGCGTTTGTTACTTCCGTTGCAGTTGTATATGTCTTAAGTGTAATTTGGTTGGCTTCCTATTTTGTATGGTCGTGCTTTTATTTTGAAGGAGAGTTAGCGCTGTTGACAGGAAGTTGTTGTTGCTATGGAAATAACGTGACGGAGATTAACGGAGAAAAAGTATCTACATATAAAGACGGAGAAAGTAAACGATAACGTGTATGGTTAAGTGTTAGCACCCCCGAAGAGGCACAAGCTCTTACGTTGATATTGGAGATTTCAATCAATTCAATTTAAAAAACGAAAAGAAAAAAAAACGAATATCCAAATAACGAAATTGAAACCCGAATAGTACTCCAACGAACGAATATTCGAATATTTGGATATTCGGGCAAAGCCCTACCTCATGGTTTGCTTTGTCTTTGTAAACTAAAAAGAACCACTTAAAATATCAGTAATAATCCTTTCCCCAGTATTTCGATGAGGCCAAGAAATTGAAAAAACTGTTAGATATAGTATTTTGACCAATCAGGCTGGTAAATACCTCGTAATGCCAGATAAACAATATGTGTTCAGGAGTGTTTAGGGAATTCTTGGTCCTAGTATAAGCTGATGAATTACAGCTCTAAACCGTTACAAAAGATAGTAAACCTTTGAGATCTTGGGTAATGGGCAAAACATTTTCTTTCTTGTTGAGTATGATGAGAACATTGATACTTAGGTCGAATAATATGAAGCAACAGTCATCAGTCCGTTAGCTTAGCTCAGCAAAAACTCTGGGAGCAGGGGGAAACATCTGGCCTGCCTCCGTCTTGTTGTCACAGTGGGGTTACCAAATAGTAGAGAATCCAGGAAATGACTGTTCTCAACTCAATAAGCAAATGGTATATAACATGTTAATTAGTGAGGTTTACAGGTGGTGGAAGATTGATTTTGTTAATTTACGACGGAGCTGTCACTTCCTGTTTCCATTATTTCCAGTAAGCTAAGCTTTGCTAGGCTAAACTAACCCATGCTAAGCTAACAGATTTAGCGTTCAGTCATGAGAGGTATAAATCTTGTCATCTATCTCTCGGCATGACAGCTAAAATGTGTTTGTCACAATTCCTTTAACATTAAGGTTTGTGATGCCATTAAACAAAGCGTCTCCGGTTCGGCTGCCAACAANACGTAGTACGTACGTCGTCGTACGTACGTACGTACGTACGTACGTAAGTACGTACGTACGTAGTACGTAGTAAGTAGTAAGTAGTAGTAGGAGAGAGATAGTAGAGAGAGTGTGTGTGTGTGTGTGTGTGTGTGTGTGTGTGTGTGTGTGTGTGTGTGTGTGTGTGTGTGTGTGTGTGTGTGTGTGTGTGTGTGTGTGTGTGTGTGTGTGTGTGTGTGTGTGTGTGTGTGTGTGTGTGTGTGTGTGTGTGTCTCACCTTGACATTAATAATGTATCCGGCTGCATTCCATTACGATCTGCAGGAACTTGGGCTTCATATGTCCAGACTCAAAACACAAAACACAGAGGACACCAACATGAGAAAAGGCTCTGCCATCTGACATTTTCTTTACAGTAGGAATGACTTCAGTAAATTGAAATATCCTAATGTGTTTTGGGATTATTTGATCACATCTGTGGGGGTCCAGACTCACAGCAATAATTATGGCAACAAGCTTTGATGAAATTATAATAATGTATTTTTTTTTATTCCAGGCAAATTGATAATATAATTAGACAAAATGACCTCTTATGACAAATATCATTAGTGTTTGACTAACACGTGAAATTGAATGAAAGCCATAATACACACACAAGAGGTTAATATTCTCAGCATCTTAAAGATAAAATAAATGCTTATTATTCTCCGTTCTTTCTTTACTCTTTATGTTTGAATGTCAGAGGTCACGCTTTACAATAAAATCTGGCACCATCTTGATCGTTGAAATTACTCTTTGATGGTAATTTCTCTTATCTTCCTTTTTCTTTATGGGTTATTAAAGCCAGAGGTATTCATTATATCTGACCTGCCAATCTAATTCATTCAACTGAGGACACATTGTGATTAAAGCAACCTCAATTCATCAGCCATTCATCAAGATTGTACAGTACGTAATGTCCCTTTTCATAAACGCATGGCTGTAATGTGCCGGAAAGCGCCTAAAATCTGTTATGAAAAGCACAGATGTGTTTTATCCTATCAGTTACATCTTACTCTGTATGCTACATTGATTTATTCCCCACTAAGCATAAGGCCATCAATTCGCAGCATATGACATTACGGCTCGTTCAAAGCTGTCTAGGGAGAAATTATCATTCCTTCGATGATGTCGATGAGTTAAGCCCATAGAACAGATGCACGCCTGATGTTGAATTCAAAGCACAATGAAATATTTCACATCAAAGCGCAGCGGGCTCTCCGGAGACAAACTGCTGAAGGTACAGAGCAGCGTTCTGCGGATTCTGGAAATCTTGTATAATACAGAGGATTCAATTAAACAGGGATTTTAATTACACATTGTCCAAGCTGTGTTTCTAATCATCGTCTGAAAATCCTGCCACATTCAGAAGAATAAAACTATTATGTTTGAGTTGTCGTGTGGAAACTCCAGTAAAATGTCATATTAAATCACTCTATTTCCAGTGTATCTTGTAAAAATACAATAGGCTTTATATGCCTACACAAATATACTATGACCAGTTCAAATCTACTATTTTTTGCTATTCCTCCTCAACATGATGGGAGACAGGAGCTCTCACACCTATAAGGCAATTATAACGTATTAATACACGGCTTAGTTGAATACTCTATTCTGATTGGTCAATTTGGACAGAGGTTGTTAATTTCATTCATTAACAGACCACTGCTAAGGAGAACAGACCGTTGCTAAGGAGAACAGACTGTTGCTAAGGAGGATCAAGGGATTATTTGCAGTCATATCAATCCACAGAAAGAAGTCCGGTAAACTTAAAGTGCACCTATCATGCTATATTTGAATAATATATTGTAGGGCCATACCTATATAAAACATGTCTGTGAAGTTTTTTTTTCAAAATACCAAACAGATCATGCATTT
>NW_011342298.1:23665-38060 GCF_000735185.1 Notothenia coriiceps | reverse complement strand
TACCATGCTGTTACCATGGTGTTACCACACTGTTACCATGCTATTACCATACTGTTACCATGCTGTTACCATGCTATTACCATGCTGTTACCATGCTGTTACCATGCCACGCAACCTCTCATTCCCCTGATTGGTGGAGAGTTGCCCATGTAGGCGGAGCACCCCGTTTCTGACGTCAGAACAATTTCAAATCTGTATCAGATCCATTGCAGCCCTGTTTTTAGAGATTTGGGTATGGAGGAAAAGAGAGAGGGTTGAGTTCCCTGACACACCGGGGACACATATTTATGTATAAAAGACGTACAAAAGTGCATTTTGCATGATAGGTCCCCTTTAACTAGCTAACTGTGGACAACAAACACTAGTTTTCTCCATCAGAAAACATAGTGGAATACTTTTTGATTATTATTGTTTATATTTTGTGGAGAGCACGCAACTTTGTCTTCATGTTGGTTGAAAAAAGTCTGTGCAAAGGACTTTATTTTATGTATGACTTTTAGAAAAAACTCCAGCCTTAATTTTAATTATAACCTCACAAATGGCCTGCATCGCTCCAGGGAAGTTCATTTAATTTTTGAAAGTTTTCACACAACAACATTATTTTAAACACTTTTTTCTCCCATCCACAACCAAATTTAAAATCTAAAAGTGTTTGGCTAGAACATAATGGGCTAATGAGTGCATATTAAAAATGATATATTTCTAATTACGTATGCTGCAACGTTATTTTCCCTCCATTGTTGAGATGGTCATAAAAACATTGCAGCTTTGTGGTGTACATTATCTTATAATAATGCCACTAAACTGCAGTGGGAATCATTTTAATGAGCAAAACAACAGCTTTCCAGTAAAGTCCTGAGCAACGTCCAAACTAATTTAACAATAAGACTGGACTGCAGTAATAAACCAAACGCAGGCCCTAATGGCCGACCCTGGAGACTTGATTATGCAGTTTGTGTAACCCATTATAGCAGCGCTGACAGTAAAAAGCCATCATAGCGACAAAAACCTCAGCATAATGACTCAGTGACTGTGAAACAACATGTAAGCTGAATGTGTGAGACGCAGACAAAAACACTCATGAATCATTTCAGTTCCAATCCATTTTCACGCACGGTGGATACATTAACATTCAGCTCGGAAAAGGTCACTTTATACCTTTTCAAGCTGAGCTGTTTTTCACTTTCTGTCATATAAAAGCAAATATCTGTGAAGGTGTTTAGGAAATATTTGATAAAAAGTCTCGCCATGTATTTCTTGCGGGTGTTTATCTCCTGACAACACGTATATGACAATTCCATACATAGCTAACACACTGTAAACCGATTAGCATAATAAAGGCAGAAACATTAACGCAGCATGCTTCCGCCTCGTGCTTAATTCCCGTTCACTCAAAAACGGGAGAAAATATGATCAGTGTTGTCGTAAACACAAGTACAAATCCCCGCTGTTATGGCAGCCATACTGAGAGACTTCTGATGTTTCCATTCCACAGATGCAATTTGCATTTGTTTGATTTCCAGCAGCAGTGTGCAATGCCTTTTTGTGCAACAATACAGACACAAATGAATTAAGATCCATCCTTCCTGGCTGAGATTATTTATCTCCCTATACTCAAGCTGTCTGAACTTGGGAAACACAGCTCCAAGTTATTCATTGTTATTCCCATATCCGTCGCCCACTACCTCCACAGTGTCTTCTGTAAGCCTGTGTGTGTTTTAGTCAAATATCATTCTTATACAACAGCTAATAAATAACGTGTTTAGCCTACTTTGGTGTACAGATGCGTGAGTGAATCACTGTAATGCAATGCATGCCTATAGCTGTAACCCCGCTGCTAATCCTTCTGCAGAAAATCAATTTCTCACATCGGCTTCAGCTGCCCTCAGGAAGACAAATCACAAAACTAGTCAAACCAGCGATCAGAATCAAGAAGACTGGAATCAGACGGAGGAGAGTGTAATACAATCACTAACAAGTCGCTGCCAAAATGAGAGCATGCCATTTTGACTCTCATCAGGCTTTTTAAAAAGGCAAATATTACATAATTAGGACGATTAAGACGAACGGGGACTAAAGGCCAATGGAGTTAACATAGCTGGAGATAATGAAAGGATTAGGGGTGATTCACTTAATGAAGGTAATGGCATTTGAAATGAAAAATAGGAATTCATTCGGGAATATGATTGACAGCTGAATATCCTGGAGTTAAACAGCACAGACAAGAGTCTGCTTGTGATGAATAAAGTCATTTGAACAACTGGTATAGAAAATATTTATGAAAAATATTTAATTTGAAATAAAATAGTGATCCTGACAGTGCTTTTAGAAATATCAAATAACAAATACAGTAAACACAAATAACAAATACAGTAAACACAAATAACAAAATATGAAACTCAAAAAATAAATATTTATAAAAAAATTAAAAAAGGTATATTAAAAAAAGGAAATAAACTTATAATGATGGATGAATTAATTTTAAAAACAGATTTAGAACAGATTTCAGAGTATAACATGTATTTAGTTAATTAGAAATAATATAGCAATCCTGACAGTGCTTTGAAACTTACCAAACAATAAATAAAAAACAGTAAACAAATAAGAACATGTAAAAAGCAAAGTGAGATAAAAATAAAATATAAAAGTGTGATCGATACAGCTATAGAACCGAATTTAGAATAAAACTTTTTTCTCCTATTAGTTTGAATCAAAATAGAGATCTAACAGTGCTTTCAAACCAAATAACAAAATATCAAAAATGAAAAAAAAATAGTGAGATAAAAACTCAAACTGTAAAATAACAAAAAACTTAAAAGTGTCAAATATCCAGGTGTGAAAAGTAGAAAAAGAGCACCTTTTGGAAAAGAGCGAGCAGATCTGCAGCGAGCAGATGAGCACTGACCCAATCTGACCCACTTCTCCCTGATTTATGGTTTATGGTCCCTCAGCAGACACAGCTTTGTTCTGGGGGGTCATAAATCTCCTGCACCTCAGAGCATCAGCTGACCCGCCCGTCTCCCTCCCTCCCTCCCTCCCCTACAGTCCCGTCCGCACAGCTCTCAACACAAAGCAGAAATCACCGAGCCACAAGCAGGGCAGTTAATCACCGCCGGCAGACAATGGTATGAAATAGAGCCAACGCGGGGCCCGGCAGGAGATTCGCTAAAGCACTCAAACGGGACAGCCGGGGTTTAACTGTTTGGTAACCTCTAGTCTCAGCAGGGGGGGAGAGTTTCTTAATTCCTGAAAAGTGAAATGAAGTTCTCACAGCTAAGCTATAGTGGGAGTGCAGGTAAGGATTCGTCATGATGTGAGGACGCCACAAACTGTACACAATTTATGCATCGAGCCAAGTGAAAAATAATTTAATCTGAGAGTTATTATGAGACGCATAAATACGAGACTCTGTGGAAGTCGGAGAGGTAAACATTGCACTCTGCAGGGGAATTTCTGCAAGCCTGAATATGTTATTTCTTGTCTCGATAAGATGTCATGACATGTCTCAATGACAGTGTCAACAATGAGGAAAGAAAGACGGAGGAACAGAATAAAAACACGGCTTGCAAAGCGAACAAGAGGGGATTTTAATTTGATGAGGATGAGAGAAGCGTGAGAGATGGAAGCTGGAGGGAGATTCCTCAGCTTGGAGATAAACGCTGAGCAGCATCCTGAGAGGAAAGCTTCCGAAGAAGAAGCACCGTCATGAGAAAAAACAGCACTCACCTGTCTAAAGCATGTGAACGCATCTCTGCGCGCGGTCCTTCTCACAGGGAGAGGGAGCTCTGCTGGTGCTCTGCGCTCGCCACCGGTCTAAATGATCTCCATGACTTATGCGCGAGCAGACAATCGGCTCTCAGACAAGTGGGATAAACACTCATTGTAAAGGCAGTGAGTAGCCAGGCGATTTGTTTTGTGTCTTCCCACTGCCGCGCATGGATGTTCTTTCCCTCTCTCTTCACTCTCCTATTCGACTCTCTCAAGAGACTCTCCCCCCTTCAACTCCTCGCAATCCCACAAAACCTCCCCCCTTTCCCCCCAAAGCACAACTCTCCTCGCCAAGGTGCCACTAACAGTTTCTGCAAACCCTGCCTTCTCATTGGTTCTTTCCACCCTACGCTCTTCCACTTTCTCCAGGTTTTTATTCAGTCTTAAAGGAACAATGTATTCGCCTCCCGAGACCCCCACATCCTGCAGCTCATGATGAGGAGTCTTGGGCAAAACTAATTACAGGTTAGCGTCGGAGCAGCGGGACAGACTTTAATAATTCATGAGCTCAATTTAAGGGGTGACGGCAGAAGTGTACCTGAAGAAAACCGAGCCGAATTAGATTTGTGTTTAACTAGGAATAAAGGTGGCAGAAATATAACAGGATATTAAGTAATGCCAGATGTGTATCGATGCTTCTCAGCGGCCGAGGATATGTGACAACATCAACAGGTCTCAAGGTGCCTGGCCTGTTACGGCAAAAACAGGGAAGTCATATGTTTACAGAAGAGAAGAGAAGCTAGTTAAATAGAGCAGACATCTGGCCAGAGGCTCTTGTTTAAAAGCAATATAACCCATGAATCCTTTAATAAAGGTAATGGTTGTGTTTTGGTTTGAGAATGAGCACACAAGGCTTAACAAATCTGATTTGTTTCAATCTTGAAAACGACAATCCAACCTTTTAGATATAGAATGTTCTTTGTGTTCAATGAGGACGTATTTGATGTACTGTATCTCACAAGGGGGAATTTGGTTCCTTTTCCCGATATTACTACAGATCTTATTGGCCCTTATTTGTCAGATAGTTTCTAGATTTGTTTATCTTCAAAGTCAACTTGTTTTTGAGATGTTTACATTTTAGAATTTTTTATTTCTACTCTTTTAATTTTACAATTATGCAATGCCTTGTTTTTTATGCAGCTGCAATGCAAACATTTCCCAAATTGGGATCAATAAAGTACCTCTAATCTAATATTATCTTATCTGCTGAAAGCTAGCCAGTCATTTCAAATATAGTGACGACACTAGGCCAACTTTAATTTACGCGAATATCCAAAAGCGGGACGGAAAGTTTCTCCAATCCGTACAATTACTGGTTTGTTTTCAAGAATCTGTGAGAATTTAGAGCCAATTCCTAAATGTAAAAATAAGTAATCGTTGATGTCAGAGTCCAGTTGTTGGTGAACAGCCAGCAGTGTGTTTTCTGGAAGGCTTGTCACTGCAGGTTACGTATCGTGTCATTTACTCCACTTCAAACCTGCTGTCGAACACACAGAGCATGGAGTGAGCCTTTTCGCAGGCAGGAAGCACTATTTATAATGAATGAGACAAAACAAAGGACTTATTACTTATTCAAAAAGCTGTGAGTTTGACATCTTCTCACAAAGACAAATCTATGAGGTCCATAATGAAGATATGCAAGTAATTTCTTTTGAATTATAGTCTACGCGTAAGGAACATTTACAAACATTTTGCAGCTTGCATTATGATTTTATTAACGGTTTGATTAAAGAAGATTAAATTGCCTATGACTTCTAATGCATGCTAAACAGGAATGGTGAATCCAAGCTACAATTCTCTCATCTGAAGGAGAGGTTGAATTTATAAATACTAAAGTGCACTCATCCTCGGGGTTATACTGATCTTTATTCAAGTATTAAACCATTTTATTTGAACCAATGTTATGTGAGAACATTACAACAGCGATGTCTCTTATGGGTAATTATGATGTCCATTGTGACGTTTTCAAATGAATATTTAAATATGTTTTTATGGTTGTTTTTTTGTAAGTGTCACTGTCATGCATTTAGTCAAACTTCTGAAAAAAGTTCCCAACTATTTTCAGATGTTTTCTGCGACTGAGCTCCAGTAAATCCGCCCCTCAGCAGTAATCTGAACACCTGTGTTGCCTGAAGTTCCCGTGATAAATTAGTGACGACAATGAACACCTTCAGTCGCAGGTGCATCATCTGTGCTATTTGGATGTCCTTCCCGAGGCTCTTCGTGCAAATGCTGACTTTTAGAGTTTGCAGTCTTTGTCAATCTGAGTTTTCAGTGAGCACGATGTAAGTGCACTGAGAGGGCTGTAAACGGAGGGACTGCGGAGGAGTAAATATCAGCGCAGGCAGCCTCATATTCAGACGTTTATTGCTAATCCTGCGGCCTGCATCAGGGGGAACAATTGGAAGCAATTATTCATGAAGGTTTCATTGTTTACTGGAGTCTGTAAGAGTCTGATGTACTGCTTTGTTCTGCACTCTGCTGTTCTACATTTACCACCTGCTCACACTGCTGCAATTTATATACAAATCATATGATCTGATGAATAAAAGAATGAGCCACAAATACAACTTTTCTCTAAAATGACATCTATAAATTCTGCTTTTTGGGGTTTTCCCCTTCCTGTAGTGTGTGCTAAAGGTTTTGATGCGTGTAAATGGTCTGCAAAGGCTAAAATCCCTGACTTCCCCCCCCCCATGAATAAGCATAGATAAGATGCCTGCAACGTCTCCATTGGTCTTCTTTGTTTACTTCCCTAACATGACATCACTATGCAACACTTGCGCTTCTATTGGCTAGCGCTCCAACACATTGTAGGTGATAGGCTAACGGCCCGTCCACACGGCGGCGTGCGTTGAAGCTTCAACGCTTCAGCCCATTCACTGCATTGTGGTTCCTCGCTTCGCTTTGCTCTCGTTGCTCGCTTCAAAAGTTGAGCAATGTTCAACTTTTGAAGTTTCGACGGAAGCGCCAGCCAATCAAATCATATGCCAGTACAAGCTCTAGCCAATCAAACTGCGTGCTTGTGTTTCCGGGGCGGGAGATTCATGTGATTGGTTGTTGGTCGAGTTTCAGACACGCCCACCGGCAAGCTTCAACGCACGCCGCCGTGTGGACGCTGCGTAAAGGGGCGGGACATCTCTAAGTTGTTGGCTAATCACAACAGAGCCTGCCAGCTAACCAATCAGAGCAGACTGGGCTCTGGTTTCAGACAGAGGGTGAAAAGAGGTGCTGCAGCACAGGCAGTATGAGAAAAATAAAGAGCTTTTTGAACATTAAAGCCTGGAGACATGTCACAGGAGACACACAAAAGACAAAAAAGCTCATTTTGAGAACAAAGTGCTGCAATTATACTGCAATTAGGACATTTCACTAGTCCAGTTTCCTAATTTCACTGAAAATGATATTAATTGTGTACTTCTTTTGTTTAAAATCACAATTTTCTTCATTACCCAAATTGAACTCATAAATATATAAATTGATGAATAAATCAAGCAGTCGCCTTCAGGTCCACATCTGTAACGTCAACCTGAGCACACCTCCACTCTCTGATCAAAGCTGCCTCGTGCTTTCATCAACAGCTGGTGAGCATTTTCCTTTTTAAAAAAAAAAGGGAATGGCAATGTGGCTTGGTTATGAAACCCATCTCAACCCTCCCCTCCACCCGAGTCTCCAAACAAACACAGCTTGCCTTTGGTTTTTCATTTCACTGTCATTGATGCATGTTTCATAAGTCTGTCTTCCTTTGATTCTTTGGCACTTTGCAAGCTTCAGTCTAGCAATCCATTAGCTCCCATTATCATATCTACCGTCATAATTAAAGACAACAGGAAGACCCTCACTACTCTGAAATGTATCATTTTGATCAGGTATGATTAAAAAAAAGTAAAATCAAGACGATTCTTTGAGTGAGTAATGATTTTATCGTTCAGTCTACAAAATGTCAGAGAGGTTAATTGCTTTTAAATTGCTGTTGATTAATTGAATATTTGACTGATCATGTGACCACTAAAAAGCTACCTATTCAACCCCTGACTTATAAGATCTTATTTAGGCTTTGGACGAAGGGAGAGTATCGCAGCGTTTTTTTGTATTTCAGTGCATTGCATTCCTGCTAGTAATAACTTTTTTTTTTTTTATGTTACAGTAATCTGGTTACGTATTTTTTTTAAATGTAACCATAAGGGACTACAGGTTTTTTTACATGTATTCATTCTGATTACGTAACCCTTTTACATGTACTCCGTTACTCCCCGACACTTAACATAAGAATGATCCCAACAGGTTTCAAATAGTTTGGTTTAAAGTTGGGACTTGTCTTGGATAAGGAAATGATAACACCAGATATGCTGAGTTAATATATATACTTATCAATATCAGCAGAGAAAACACATCTTATTGAGTGGTACATACCAAGTAATTGAAATTGATTTTGTTTTGTGTGCCAAGACTTTGAGGTATTCTCCTCTGAAATGTCTCCACATCAACACAATTGAGATGAAAGGAATTGTGTTTATGATCCTCAAAGCTTTAAAAAAAATAGCATAATAAAAAGTTTCAACTTCTTGCATAGTGTCTAGCTCAAAGTATCTGAAATGTCACTTCAATTGACTATCTCAAAAACTTTAGCAAATAAAACCCAAACTGAGTTGCAGAAAAACATGTTTTTTGAACTTTGGGCAAACGTACCCTTTTAACTCTTAATGTATGAATGTATTCCACAAAAAAACAACCCACATCTGAACTAAATAAACCGTCTCCAGCCCATCTTGGGTCCTAATGGGCGGAAACTCACATTTATGCTAAATGAGCAGCGGAGGGAGAGGCGCTGAGGGAGAATGGCCATGGAGACAGAAGATGAAGCGGGCAAAGCGCACGTCAGAGAGCGTAAGATCATTCCACTTCAAAACACAAGCAGACTTAATGTTTCCATATAGCAACTCTTCCCTGTTATGGACAGCAGTTTTCCTGTTTGAACTCCTTCATCGCTCGGTGCTAACAGCCCTCAGCTCTCGGTCTCTCTGAAGACGCTCGCTGAGTTTCATAAGTGTATCTTGTTCATCTTGTTTAATGCACCATTGTGTTAAAGAACTGTTACATGTATGTTTAACCAGTGGTGGTAAAAAGGGCTGTACAATTTGGAAATAATTGCAATTAATTGAACATGTGTTGTGATATTAGAGGGAATGGTTACTATTTAAACATTGTCACTATCATTGAAAAAAGGACCTCATTAATAAAAATCGTATTTCTTATTAAGTCTTTAGAATAAATGTATTGTCTCTCAGCACAATACTTCATTCAGAATCATATATTCACATATTTTACCAAATATTGTGTGTTTTTTTACTTCTATATCGTACTAGTCCTTATCGTAAAATAATGCAATTACATTACTTACATTAATACTTTCACAATGTTATATATTTTTTAATGCTTTATTCATCCTGGGCAAGCAAATGATTTAAGATGACCTTATTTAAGATGATTTGATTTAATCTAGGGATGTCCCGATCACCTTTTTTTGCTCCCGATCCGATTCCGATCATTTGATTTTGACAATTTGCCGCTACTGATTTTTCCCGATCCGATCTTTATGCAATGCATTAAGAGAAAAAAAAGCATTCAAGTTGTCCCTTAAGGTTATTTTTTTATTTAAATTGGATATTCTATCCAACATGGATATAGCTTCTTTCTTTCACAGCAGCATTGGATCAGTTCAGTTGTGCAGCATTGGATCAAAACAAAATAAAGCTTTCAGTACTCGTTAGCTTACTGCTACAATTAGACACTGCGCCCTGCCCACTCTGTTGCCAGATTTGAGAGAAATAAGCAACCAGGTCTATGAAAACAAGCCCCAAAGAAGCAACACATACATGATGTTGTGTAATTTGAAACCAAAACTAAGGCCTCAGGATGACTTTAAGACTTGAACATGGTCATTTTTGTTTTGTAACATTGAATAAAAAAATTAAAAAATTATAATAATTTTAATTAAAAAATCCGATCCCCGATTTTTTTGTCCCGATTCCGATCTTTTGAAAATCACGTGATCGGCTCCGATCCCCGATCACGTGATCGGATCGGGACATCTCTAATTTAATCCTTAACTAAATGCAAGTTACAGTGTTTGTCTAAGCACCTTTTTTAAGCCTTAAAAGGCATATTTTGATGATAGGATAATAAGATCAGGATATTACGTTAATAGCAATTATTTCAGACAGGGGAATCATGACTTACAAAGCAAGATGGATAGAAAAGTTGTTCGACTGGCCTACAATCTGCTGTCAGACAGTTGAATTAACCCTTTAAAACATGAGGGTCACACATACAGACAGTTACAGTTCTCTCTTTCAGCTACTGGTACAAAGAACTTCTTCTAAAAATAATGTTGGGAATGTGGTTTTGAACCCTGCTCAAAGGAAATGAGAAGCCAAATCAAACACAAATGGGGGTAAAAGAGAATCTTTAAAGCATAAATGAACCCCAGGAGGATTGAAATGACTCCAACAGCTACAGTTTCCTTTTTGTCATGCAGGGCCTTCATGTTTTAATGGTGAATTTGCACTCTATAGTTAAAAGAGTTATTTGAAATCACCTCCAGGTTGTGTACAATCATCTCTGACACATGTAAATCCATCTTTGAAGTGTTTACATTGAGTCAAAATATCCAAGACTCTTATGGCCCTTCCTCAGGCAGCCACTTTTTACTGTCCGTTTTTTGTTTTCTTTCAAGAAACAAGGTTCAACCCAATATCTAAAAACAACACCTGAGTATTTTAAGCAAGACCTAAAAGCTGCTCTTTGACAAAACAACATCTTGTTACAGAAGCAACACAAAATACTAATATGAACCATGAAATTAGCAAGATATGTCGTCATTAATAACACCAATAATCATGGTTACTTTAATTAAAATGCACGCATACAAATCTGTATGGAGTTGCACATACTGTAGTTTGTAAGACTGATACCACAAAGAAACCATCTTTCCTCCATTTTGTATTTTAGTCAAACTTTCTTAAATGCCAAACTTCTACACACAAACAGCCAAAGAGGAACTTTTTCTAACTATAAGATCAACACACTCGTATATCTGACCAGACATTCAATGCAAGCTTCCAGCGATGGCACAGTGTTCAAATGACAGAATTACATAAAGAATACATAACAAATCCAATGTATGTCATGTCATGTGTGATTTTAAATGTGTGCGGCTGCACCTGGGGACTGCAAGTGTCACTCAGTGTCAGTAATGTGTGTTATGTGTGTGACTGATGTGGACATGTGCATGGTGTGTTCTTTTTTTATGCATCATGGCTGCTGTTAGAGTGGTCCTACATGTTGTTTTGTTTGCCTGTGTGTAATTGCCATGCCAGCACATTGAGTTCAGCGGCCTCTCTCATCATGTCTGCCATGCATTACAGCTGAGTATCCCCTCTGTCCATCAACACGCCCTCCCCCATTACACATCTCTGTGAGGCCGGTCTCTCCTGTCGCTCAGACACACAACAGAATCTCCCAAGCAATTAGAAATTAGAAATAAGAACAATGATGTGTCTTTCCCGTCCCTTCACCCAAATCTGGCTATCAACTTTTAAGCAAACTTAATTCCAACTCTACTATAAGTGTTACTCCTTATTCACACAAAATAAAACCTTTTTTTGTATTAAAATAAGCACATTTGAATTATTTGACTGTAGTTAACCGTAGTAACACGTCTTGATGGATTAGCACTGACTCGTGAATTCCAAAGCTCAGTCACAATTCTGATTTGAAACCATTTAAATTTATTTATTTAATAACACCATGTGATCACTACAAGACTTTGAAAACTTGAATTATTTAATTGCCTTTAGAACAAATTATATAGTACAAGAACAAGAACATACATACAAGAACATATATGATTTTCATGGTAAAAATTACAATTATTCAACAATATTTGACTTCTCCTCCTGCTTCTATAACATTTTGTTTTTGGTATGCCAGCCATTTTGGATGACAAGAAAAAGGAACTTCCCAGCATGCAATTTTAACCAATGACATATCACTGGAAAGACCAGGATGTCCTCTGTACAGTACATCAGGGATTGATAGAGTAGCTCGAAAGAGTCAAAGGAGATGCATGTTAACAAACGTTAACATGCATCTCCTTTTTTAACGTTATTTTACTAGAGTGAGTAAAATGTGTGATTCTTAAGTGTGTTGTGTTAATCCTACTGTCAGTGTCTCACCTTGCTCCTGGCAAAAAGCTGAGCTAATAGACAGTACTGATGTTACGTATTGGGCCGAGGCTTCGGAGCGTGTGTCGTGTAATCCCGGAAGTCTTTAGTGAAGCTTGTATGGAGGCTTGTATCGTTTTGGGCCAGTGACGTCACAGATGACAAACGAAGCCTCGCTGCCCCTCAACACCACGTGACTGCTTCAGAAAGTGCTTTGGATCGGTTGAACCACAACGCTCATATTACCCATGGATGTATGATAAGAACCATATTACCCCTCCTGTACCCGGGCCCGGCGGTGACACGATGGAATTAAGAGAGCTCAGACCCTCACTTATATAGAGGTTGGAACATGTCATAAGTATAAATGAATAAAAGCATAAATAAATGTAGGAATAAAAAATGAATAAATACAGGAATAAATAGCATGGAGTGTTTTCGGGTAGGTTCAGTGTGTGGGATGTGGCTCAGCTGGAAAGCAGTTGACTCTTAACCGCAGGGTCCCTGGTTCAACAACTGGTCAATAAGTCTTTTTTTGTGTTTATAGAAGCTACAGCTAAATGAGATGATGTAGTTAATAAATGTATTCTTTGATATGGTTTAGCCTTCTCATGCTACAACATGGTTAAGTTTACGAATATTATTAAGGAATACAAATCCCTCTTTGCAATGTTTACCAGCCTCCTTAGGCTTTTCAATCACAATCAACTGGAATAAAAACAATATTGTTAACATGAACATATGATTTTATGTTCGTTGTTTAGAGTTATTCTAAGGCTTTACTCATTGGGAACTCGGTATGAGATAGAGCACACTGTTGCAAGGGCAAATCTGCCTGTTTTACACACTTTGACCAACAGGGAGGTTTGTGTTCAAATGAAGCCCATGATGAAGCCTCATGAGATGAACCCAGTGGCGGACTGGCCATCGGGACGTTCGGGACGAAACCCGATGGGCCCGTAACGAAGTGGGCCGGTCGGATAAGTCACTAGCACCCCCCCTCCGTTGACAATTTACTAGTGGTACCGAAGTGGGCCGGTCGAGATGCCCGGGCTGATGAACCCTTTTGGGAACCAATTGGCTGGAAAGCTTCAAAGCTTCATAAGGCTTCATCTCGCCGTCACTAATGAACAGCACATGCTTATGTAGATGTGCCTGGTTAATTGGACTGTGCCATTCCCCTAAAACATTGAGGGGTGTTTAAAAAGGCTGGTCCATCTAAGCCTCCCATCTTTAGTCTTCTCTCCCCTGCACTCAACAATGGACCGGCCAGCATTGGTATAAATTACTGCAGAATGGAGAGTAAGCCAGTTCGTCTTTTTTTCAACACAATTGATCTTGTTACCCATCCTAAAAACTGTATGTTTATTTAGGGTAAATAAAATCCTTATTTTGTTCAACCTTCACCTGCATCTTTAGTTTTTGCGTACCCTGGTCCGTCACAAACCAGATAAATATAATACATAATTTAATAAAAGAGATGATTTATAAATGTTACGTGCAAACAGCTCACTTAGAAATCTTCATGGTCATCTTTTGGCAAAAAAAATAACTGTAGAAACGGGTCAGATTTAAAATGAGGAAACCATAAAGCAACAACAAAACAGTATTAAACTCTCAAAGTCGACACACAAGGGGACGGGTAATAACCGGAAAAGCATGACATGGGAACGTTAATGTTTTCAATGTGAGGCAGACAGGACTTAACAAAGTCTCTTTCTCCTTCTGAGACTGAAGGTGTTTCTTCCCAAGGACAGATTTGTTACCAAAAAAAGTCAGTAAAATGTCAGTAAGGATTTCACTGCTAACAGTATTAAGCAATTATTATACATTTAAAGCATCAAAAGTATTGAACTCTCAGTAGTATACAACTGAAGCTGAAATAAGTTACAATAGTATGTTTTTGTTTGTTTTTGCACTGCTCAGTCAGAGGCATTATGGCTTCTCTATCTACCTCTCAACGTGAGCTTTTCTTTCCAAGAAAAGCTGTTACATAAAACTAAGGGTGCGAATGTCAGTCAGGATGTGTTTCACGCTTGTGAACAGTAGTTGAGCAAATACTAGTAGTTGAGTGTAAGATACATAAAAAGCAAAATAAAAAGCTATTGAACAAAGTATTAAACCTCAGTGGAAAGAACATGTGTCTAATTTCATTAACCATCTTGTAATGTCATAACAACATGTGACTTTTTCTGACTTCCTGGTTCAATATAACATTCAACCCACCACTACTAGGGTTAGGGTTAGGGTGACCAAATACATTTGGTACAAAAAGGGTTACATTTTATACATAACAAACAGCAAGAAACCCTAGTCTCTCATACCTCATTCACACCAACGGTGTTTCAGGGCCGGTTCGGAGCTGGAGCTTGAAAAGCACCGGGCTTTCCTGTTCACACCGC
>NW_011342298.1:14925-23623 GCF_000735185.1 Notothenia coriiceps | reverse complement strand
ATGACGCAAACGATGACGCAATGACGCAGCACCAGTCGGACTCTGGGCAGTGTGAAAAGAGCCGGAGCTAAACCGAAGAACCGGTTCTGAACCTGAAAAGCTCAAGCATGGAGCTTGAACCGGAGTTGCGTTGGTGTGAATGAGGTATCTGAGTAAGACTCTTGCACACACAGTAATGCACCTTCAATTGTAGTGAAAATGGAGAAGAATTTGAAGAAAATGGACATCTGGCAGACTTCATTTTCCTTCATACTGAAATACCAAATTAAGAGGTTATGTTGGATCCTCAGAAACCAAGTTATATAAGAAAACTTTTTTCAATTGAACGTCAAAAAACTTCACCAACAGATGCTGGGATTGAAGGTGAACTCGAGGAAAAACGTCCCTGTCTACGACTGACTCACTCTTCCTGAAGTAGCAGCAAACATTATGTTGAGCATATGGGAGTGAATATTATACCCGAAGCCTGAGACCCCTCCTCTTCCCGTCTCTTAATAAACATGATATTCACTCTTTGCACGCTGCTCACTGAACCAGCTAAGCACTTGACGGCAACATCAATGCATCTCCGAGTGTATGAATATACAGTCTGGATTCATGCCTGAACTCCTTCCTCTCATAATCTTGGCATCGGCGCTAAGCATGCTGTAAGTACGGTCCATTCTTTCAATGCTCAGCCGGGCAGGAAGTCAGTCATACGCGCAGTCATTCAGTCAGCGCTGGCGTTAAGATTTCTCCTCACACACCGGAGAACAGATCCAATATCACTGAAGCAACCTTCATTCTCTGATCGCGTACGCCTCGCTTCCTCCCTGTCACAGCGAAGCTCGATGGCTGCCCAATAGATTCCAGCTGCAGACATTCATGACCCGCGCCACCTCGGATAATCAACCCCCGTAACACTCTGGGGGCAAGAGCGCGGTCAAGAGGCAGGCAGACAATTATTTGTGGCATTTGTCTAACCTTTCACGGAAGAATCAAGTGAGTGGATGTCTGGACTACATGAGTGGAGTTAGCTGGGAGAAATAATGTACATTGGCTTTTACAGTAAAAGCAGCAGCACACTGGGTTCATTATTGCCACAGCACAGCATGACCCCTTCATATAATAATATAATAATTGTGAGGGATGAAACCCTCTTTAATGGTCTCACATGCAGAGCACACAGCACACACAGTGACATGTGTTCTCTGCTTTTAACCCATCCTAGCACCAGGAGTCTAGTACTAGGAGCAGTTGTGATTTGTACTCGATGTGTCAATGGACTAATGTCTTCGCGGCGGCACTTTTTCCACGTCACTGTCTTCACACACCTGGTCTACTTTAGGCTGGCTCGCCACTCTGAAGTCAATTTGAATATATGTAAATGTACATCAAAGCTTTAATGTCTTAAATATACATTATTCCAAATAGCCAGAGTAGTTTTAGTTTGTTCTCATGCAGAACAAGGCAGAAACTTCACACCAACATAAGGTTGAAGTTAGCCTCATTGTGGATGGGAAGCCACTTAGGGACCATGTCTTTATCGTAGCTCACAGATGAAAGAATGCATTACCCCCAAGGCCACATCTGGATCAATCGCCACAGCCCCCTATGTTAAAATGCCAAACTATCAGCATAAATATTGCCGTTAATAAATTGAAATGTTGGACATTTTGAAACACAACCAATTTAGGAAGTTATTCATCTGACATATTTATAAGAACTGTGGTCTATTTGATGTAAATCTAGCTTTTTCTCTAAGACTATCCAAACTATATTCCGTCCTGGTCACGTTTCTAAATACTGCACTTAAACAGACTTTTAACCAAACATCAGCAGCCTTATTGTTCTGTATAAAAATCGCATTCAAGCCCCAACTCAGGTGTTGAAAGAATGAAGCCAAAGCAGGAGTACAAAAATGTGCATTTCCACCAAGGTCACACCTGGTTCAAAGTCCCCCATATCAAAATGCTCAACTTCACATTAGAAATAAACAGATTACAGCCTGTTATAAGAAACATGTTTTGATCTCTCTAGTTATTTCCTTTCTTCATGACAACTGTACTTTGTATATAGCTCGCCTGTTTAAATGATATCAAGGCTTAAAGTTGGGAATAGTGAAGGAGTTGCCAGTTTGAGTGACAGATCGGTGTTGCTATAGCTGTCTTCATCTCTTTGCTCATTTTTGGATAAGCCGAGAATGTAATACTCCACAAATCTCTTTAAGACAAACACGGAGGATCAGGGGCAGCCTGCAGCCAGGAAGAATACAAAATCATTGACACAGTGAACTATTTTCTAGTGTAGGGATCAAACATCCCTTTGTGGAGTGGCAGTGTAATCTCTGCTGCCTCACGGCTATTATACAAAAAATAATCAGTCCAACTGTGAGTTTTCCACAGTGCAGATACTTTTACTGACTTGTGTAGCTCTCCAATCTGTCAGTGGAAATGAATTCTATCCAATTAACAGTGGTTTCACAGAGCTCTGCTATAACAAGCCACGGCTCGGAGAGGGAGACTCGCCCCTCGGTGACCCCTAATGAGCCGGCAGTCTCCTGCCAGAAGAAAGCCGAGCCGCTGTACTTGTAATGAGCTGCTGTTTAGCTACAGGCCTGTCGGATGAGGCATGGAGCTGTCATCGCACCGCGGGACGTCAGCCGACCCGCAGATGATGCAATTCTTTGCCGACATTGAGGACAATGCGTGCCTTCGGTATACAGTTTAAAGCCAGCGTTCATAAGGTGAAAATCATTGCATTATGGATATCAAAGTTTGTAAAGAAGCTGTTTACACTTTAACCATTAAGTTATTTCAGGTCTGTCTGTTTTAGTTTTAAGCGCAGTTGCTAATTCATATTTGGTTTCTTTCTTAATTGAATGTTCCTTTAGTTAAACATGTACTAACAGTATTAAGAAGTTGAGAGTCTAACAGCCCTAAATGCCAAATAGTTTGACGAACCAACAGTCCAAACAAAATAAAGGTACTTCATTCATAATGACCCAAAACAAAAAACGGCATAACTTCACATTTACAGTGTTCAACAATGTTCGCCAAATATAAAAATGTCATGTTGTCACGTAACGGGATTACGTAATCAGATTACTGGTTTATTTTGAAAATTGTGGATAACTAGTAGGCTTTCAATGCTACAATACCTTTTTAAAATCAACAATGGTATATTGCAAAGCGTACACACTTTATTTATGCGTTGTAAACTATGTGTTCCTGCATTGTGCACTTTCATTGTTGGTCTATTGACGATTGAATGATTAGCCTATGCTTATAGAATTTATTTTCTCTGCAAACACTGAAAAGCGAGAAATGTTTTAAGTTCTACTTTTTTAAGGTTACATTGTTCTGTTGTCTTTCGTAATGCTATTGATATTTATTTTATATTGTGTATTTGTATTGCATTTGATATTGAGGTATTCCATAAGTGACAAAGTAATCAGGTTTTTAATGATGTTAGATTAGGTTACTGATTACATGTTTTAGGTAATAAGTCATTGTAAACATTATTAAATCAACCCTCCCAACCCTGCTTATAACACACACAGTTGTGTAGTTTGACCTCCTGGCACCTGTATGTTTTTTGCAGAAATCCATTAGGCGAAGATTTCATTTAGATAAACAAAGCCTCCTGTTGTTTATGTCTCCAGTGGAGCTTTAATGTGCTTTTAAGACACAGCTAAAGATCTGGACTCTGATTCTTCCTGCTCCCTGGGTTGGGTAGGAATTGGATGCATGCTCTCTGGGTTTGACTTATTGCATTCCCGATGTTATCAGACACACAGCCCCACATGCCGAGCTGAGGAGGCAGTAAAGTTGTGACCCGGGCTGCATGTTGGTGACACGCTGCAGGGACGATAAGAACCAGAACACACACCGATACACACTTATCAGTCCAACCACGTGTGTTTACCTGGGAGTCCTTCAGCTACCATCACCTCAACTCACTGTCACAGCACACAACACCTCAGAGTGATCACAGCGGCACTCACCTCTAAATCTGCAGGGCTCCAAATGCAGATGTTTTGGGAGTCTGAAGAAGTGGGTGTTTCTTTTCCTCCCTCTTCCTCTCTCTTGTCTCCTAAATCTTTGATTGGCTCGGTTCACGGGCTCCGATCTCCAGCGAGTCCACGAGCAAACAGAGAAGGCACCGCTGGAAATCTCTGCAGCGGCTGAGTCCTCCGCGCAATTTATTTCTTCTCTCTCTCTCTCTCTCTCTCTCTCTCTCTCTTTCTTCTCTCTCTCTCTCTCTCTCAGGTTTAAATGTCTCCTTTGTCTCCTCCTCACAGAAGACAAACTTGGAGGTTTTCACCGGGCATACGCAACTGTGGCGATCGCTGTCACATCCCCACGGTGCTGTGAGTGCTGGTGCTCCTCTCCGGTGTGCTCGAGCCTCTGCTCCTCCCGGCAGCACGCGGACAGGAGGGCGGTGCTCCAGCGGTGCGTGCGTGGCGCGAGCGGTCACATCCCTGGATTCACCTGTCAACGCAAGACAAAGTACATCCTATTTAAAAATACAACCGAAGATAAGACCCCTCAAACCCAGGGGCGCGGATAAGATTTGAGTGGGACTCATTTCTGGTGCAGAAAAGCCCTCCTCTGGGAGGAGATTAAAATAAATACGTGTATAAACCCTGATGTTTTAGGATGCTCAGGGTTTTGGGGAATATAAAGTTAGAAGATAGCTGCCCAAACTTTTTTGTAAAAATCAATCCGGACCTAATGGAGGTCTGGAGGACTTAATAGAGGTTTCATCCCGCAGAGCCTTTTAAAGGCTTTGTTGCCTTTCTGTATTGTCGGAAAGGAGATAACAGGGAGAGTAATATCGAACCAACCTTCATTTTGGCAGAGACCCCTTAAACCTCTCCAAGAACCTGGGCCTATTTATTTGAGCTTGAAGCATACTTTTAATATAGAATAAGAAAATATAAGATGCCTGAAACGTCTCCATTCAACTCCTTTGTTTACTTCTGTAACATAGTGTTATCATACGTAACACTCGCACTTCTATTGGCTAGCGCTCCAACATATTGTAAGTGATAGGCTAAGGGGCGGGACATCTTGACCAATCACAACAGAGCCAGCCAGCTAACCAATCAGAGCAGACTGGGCTCTGGTTTCAGACAGAGGGTGAAAAGAGGTGCTGCAAAATAAAGAGCTTTTTGAACATTAAAGAATGGAGACATGTCACAGTACAGGAACAAATACTAATATGAACTGTGAGCATCGAAACTGAGACGCTAATCGTTGAAGAAATATGCAGTGTGAAAAATGTCAGCGTCTGTTTCTAATCACAAGTATCATGGTGGGCCTATTAAGATGAGCTTATTAAAACATTTCAGTGAAAATGACATTGCACCATTGAGCGCAGTCTCACAGAGAGGATACTGTGGATACCAGCTCATGCTTCAGTTGAGGTCATATTTGGGCTAAGCTGTTTATATGCATATTCATATCCTAATCACAAATGCCCCAGCATACATAATTAAGCCGAATACTTTGGATATTATTATGAAAAGGAAACTCAGTGTGACCACAAAAAAATACATTAAATAGGATACCCTGGGTAATATGAGCCTATCCCAGCAAATAATCACGATGGGGGTTTATATACCAGATGGGGAATTGGTGTTTTCATGCCCCAAATGGAAATGTTGAGCCTCCTGAATAATATTGGAATGTAAATGTGCATGAAAAATGATTTCATTATAGCAAGTAGCAGTGTGACATTGTTGAGGTGAACATTTATTTTCGGTACGGGCGGCACACAAAGCGAGCCAGGCATTGTTGCTCACTGTTGTCCAGTAAATTTAGTTTCATAAATCATATCAGGGCTGCCAGTGGTGCAGAAGTTGAGGAAAAGTTTGATGACAGCACAGACCTGCATATTTAAGCTTTGAGACAGAGTTAATAATCATGCTCACTCCCAGTAGACATCTGCTGGAGGACGAGGTATAATTATGCAAGAGCTGCAGTACAGTGTGGTTCTCAGAGTAGACCGATTTTTATTCCACTAGACTGTATTTTCTCTCCCCCATACATCAATGGTACATGGTGCACTTTTATATCCATTTGATGGCTGTAGTTGCTACTTGTTTTGAAGAGTAGGTTTTAAGATAAGACGAGATAAGATGGACTTCATTGATCTTGCAGCAGCAGAGATGAAGCGAGAAAAAATATGCATTAGAGGAGTGAACTAAAATCAGGACATATAAGCTCCTATAAAACATAAAGTGTGCAATAGAACTTGAGGCTTTTCCACATCATATAAAATATATAAATGCACTCTTCACATGTTAAAGTGCAGGTCATATTTATTTATTTAAAAGCTCTTGTCTTATCAATACCTTCCATGTCATGTGACCCAGTGTCAGCTCTGTATAAGTAGGAAACATCTCTTTATATTGAACGTCACACACACTTTGACCCAAGATTTTGAAAAGTATTGGACCATATTCCTCTGCTGCCAACTCCAAACTACGTAACTTAGGGGTAATATTTGACCAATCCGCGTCGTTTGATATCCATGTAAGCAACTGACGAGATCTTGTTTCTTTCACTTACGAAACATTAGTAAACTGAGGTCTGTAGTTTCAACACCCGACCTAGAAATGATTATACATGCTTCTATTTTCATCTCGCATAGACTACTGCATTGTGGTCCCTGATAGATAAGTTACAAAAAAGGATAACCTTGGGTATTCTACTTTTTTAATGTTAAAGTTAGAACAGAAACCAATCCTAAAATATTAACTGTAAACACAAATATTGACCGCAAAAGAATGGTTAGGCAATACAATACTTTTTCAGGCCTTTGTGGTGTTGTGTTATTTTCAGGTAGCATTCAGACCAATCCAGCTTTGCCAATAAGACAAGGCAGAGGCGAAACTCAACGCCGAAAGAAACCTTCTTCCTGATATCTTATTAGAGCGCGGTAATAACTGAGGGTGACTCAGATGTAACAACTTTTAAACCAACACAGATTTCCTTTTTAAAAATAAAAATATTCAAAAAAATCCCGGTAAGAAAGGCTATATAAGTGCGGGAGACAAAATAACGAGAATGTGTTTGTTAAATCTAAATCACCTCATGGTTCACTATGCCTTACTTATACTACCAATGCAATCATGAGTCAAGGATAAATATGATGGTGTGTGTTTCAAAACAAACATAAAGACTTTAAGTGTTTTTCTGCCAACGATTTTCCAAAATATTTTTGAAAAAAATACCACCTGAATGCATGCCAGGTGCAGAGGAGGGAAGTTCAACCTTCAAAAGATTGAGAATAAACCCTGTAGCGTAATGCTGAATTATTTACTAGCACAAATGTTTTAGTCTATCATTGATCCAAAAACCGACTTGCAAGTTCAAGAAACCTGTTTTCATGTTCAGAAAATATTTGTAGTCCAGCTGTGCGCTAAACCTCCAGAGAGCCAAACCAGATTTTCCTTTCCTGAGGTGTACGAAACCTGTCTGCTTAGTTTTTTTACCAGAATTATCTCGGGTCAGAAGAGAGCTCAGGGGCTGAAGAGGGGCTTAGGATAAGTCAGAGTGACAATTAGTGGAATGACACATCTTGACACGTCAGGCCTCCAAACAGCCCCTGATGAATCATAGGAGCCTGGCCAGAAATAGCCACCCGAGCCCCGGCAACAAAACAGACCAGCGCCTGTGTCAAATCTGTTTTTACATCCCGAGACTGTTCTGACTCTCTAGTCTAGGCAGTGAACATGCTGAATGTAAACATGTGTATCTTTGAAGGAATATACTCTACATGGCTCCATGTTAGTGATACTTAACATACAGTGTGTGTTCAGTTGGTTGGGAAAGAGTATTTTTTGTAACGTTATCTCTCATTTAAACAGCCTCTCATCATTGGGGCCATTCTTCAACCTCTAATCCTTCGCTCTGCGTCGGACAATTGGCAGGTAGCCCTCGACAAAAATACACCTGTTTGCTGTTCTGGTTCCTATGCCAATGCCAAAGTGCGTTAAACCGGCATTCTCTGTAATATCCAGCATGGGGCAACTCCACTGGTTGCAAAAACAAGTATGGTTATACAGTTTACTTTAAAGACTAGATTCTATAAGAACATGATTTGTATTGTATTGCCTTAGTTATGATTTTCCTGAAAATGTTACGTTCTCAATTGCTAGTTTAGGTCTTCTTCAATACAGTATGATGATCACTTCCTATATTATGGTCCTATTTATAGTAAAATAGACGTCAAAGCAGGGTTTGATTTAAAGTGGAACTACCTTGTGATTGAGAGATCGGTACCATGGTTGTGTTGTAGTTTTGATGCTCACCGTGTTTTCTTCTTAACCCTCCTGTTGTCTTCGGGTCAAATCTGACCGATTTACTACTTTCATCAATCACAACTTTTTTGTTTTACATTCGATTGCATTAAGGCTTTATGATATCCTTCACAGTAGACATTTGAACATATTACATTGCTGATCACCACTTTCATTGGATTTTGGATGATTTAGTCAACTTTGTAACACCCATGGTGTTCCCGGTCAAAAATAACCGCCATAAAGAAAAGGAATTATTAACCATCCGGAACCAGATAAAACACACACACACACAAACACCCACACACACATGCTCTGCTAACGTGTATTCGCGTCCCTTACATAGTTTAAGCAAGACAATCACACACAAACCACACACCACACTAAGTGTACCCCATAACCCGTTAA
>NW_011342298.1:2276-14880 GCF_000735185.1 Notothenia coriiceps | reverse complement strand
TGTGTCCCCTCTGTGTAAAGAGATCCTGAAAGTTCAGAGAACTCTCTTTTTCTCCTGATCCATTTATACAAAAACCTGTCTGAAAATGAGCTGATCAGATTCTGTCCCCCCCCCTTATCACCTGAAAAAAAGTTTGAGAAACACTGCGCTAGTGGATTGTCAAAGAAAAAAATGTCTATGCAAACGTTAATTTTGTAATCATCTCGCGACCCCCACTTTGGGAACCCCTGTCCTAGAGCACCATTGAGTTCTTTGTAACCAAATCTCTCTCAAAGGGGCGTGGGGAGGGGCTCCTTATTTTCATCTAAAGTAACAGACAGAGAATCAGCACTTTGTAAACATGGCTGAAACAGAGGGGATTATGGGTAATGCTGCAATTACCTGTTTGGTGTTTGGAGCCAAACACTTCAGAGACATGTTTTGTATATATCTGAGACCTATAATGTATTGATGAAAAACAGTATAATAGGGGACCTCTAAGAAAGTACAGGCAGCCTGTTAAAAGCAGGATCTCGTAAACAGTGAAACCCATCATATGACGGCTCAAATGAAGTAAACGAGGGAGGAGTTTTTATCCATATACCTTTTTGTTTTTTTTAGAGAAGTTTGGAGCAGTTTGTGTAATGGTTTGAATGTATGACTTTGGTCTTTCTGCAAACTATGCAAGGTTTCTGGTCATTCCTCAGCCCGTGCAGTAAATGCAACGCTCTCTTGTAATACAGCACTAAATTGATTTCCTGGACTCGGTCATTACAGGACTACCGATGAGGAAATGGGCCCTACCGGTAATTAAAAAGTGATTTTTTTCTTTCGACACATATCTTCTGCCTCATTAAAATCTCACAGGGCAGGTAAGAGGGGGTATTATCTGCTGAAAGGACAGCCAGGTATTTCCAACTACCCAACTGAAATGCTGACAAGAAATTCCAGCTCTCACAATAGAGGAAGCAAGTCCCTTTTCTCCCGGTATCATTTATGCAATGAATGATATCTGGTAATTGGAGCGAACATCTTGCTTCACATTGTGTTTTCCTGCAGGAAGCAAGAGCGGCCGAGCTTCCCACAGAATATGTTTTTCCCCGAGTCTTCTGCAGGCGGGATGCAAAGAAATCTTGTGAAGAGGTTAAGCCATTGTTAATTCCACAATGCTAAATCGTTCTCCTAAAATAACAGAGAAAACAGCCATCCTGGAACAGTCGCCATTGGACAGATTAACTGGATTAACGGCAGATGATGCGGTCGAGCGGTGATTCCTGTGGGTCTGAATCATGTCAATGCAAAAAAAAAAAAGTCCGCTTGGATCTGTTTAAAAATGCAAATCTCTCCTTGTATTAGAACACGGATGTAAACAATGTCAGTCACAGCATGACAGGGGCATTTTTAAATCCACGAAACAGGCCAAATCGGGATTATTTTTGGACACATTTGATGCATAAAGCAGATATTTTGCATGGATGCCACGCCTGAGGAAGGATGTCTCGCTTTTTCTTCCAGCTCAGTTCCCAGCCTCGATGGAGGAGAGGGATTCAGAAAAATAGATTGTGTGGGGATATGGTTGGATTTTCTTTGAAGCACACTGTGAATCTTAGGCAAGCAAAGCCACTGTAGGCTTGGTATGCGGGCTCATATAAATAACTATGGATGTCCTGCAGCCCTAATAACCACACTAACTCAGTATCCTCTCTTCCTGTCTGTCAGGCCGGTCATCTCCATACAGAGAGACACAAAGCAACTGTACCTCAGGGTGTCCATGAATAGGGATGTTTATAACAGCGTGGGGCGATTTGTCACTCCTTAGTGCAACCAGTGTCCTGCAGGAAGCCAAATAATGATTTTAACTGCCCGTCTGAAAGATTGATCTCTCTAATCCTCCCCACCTTTCTTCCAACTGAAAGGTGCAAAGTAATTTACGACAGGGACGGCGATGGGCATGCTACGCTCGTGAATGAATGATCTGGCCTCTAGCAAAAAGAGGTAATTTCCTCTTAATGTAGTGCCGTAAACATTTATCATCACGCTGGGCTGACAGCGCGTCAGCACAGTGAGGCCGCTGCAAGTGCTTCCTTTAATCTGTGGAGATTTTTACCTCTGATTAGCAATGCGGCCAACAATCACCAACACCATGCTTGGTTAATTTTACCAGCACCTGCAGCAGTAACTGTTGGTTAGCAAGGTGCTATTAATACATAGAAACCCTCAGGCAGTGCAAGGGGACAACTCCAGATAAGCTTTTACTGCCATCATGGTATAGAGCAACTATTAAAGTTTTCTGTTTGTTACAATGTCAGCCGGATAGACAGAATCCAAATAAATGAGAAATGGGGCTTGAAGCGAGGCTATCAAATAATCTAATTATGGAGATAACCCAGTGTGTGCTGACACTTTGGGATGTGTAATATTCCAGTGATTTTGGAAGGCTAGGACTGTTCATTAAGCTAAGGGATAAATAATGTAGATTCGCATTAACTTGCTTAAACTGAGAGGGAGGCTTTTGCACATAAATATATAATGTGCTGAAGAAACGCTTTCAACAACTATGTACAGGCAGAGTGAAGAAGACAAAGGAAAGGAAAGGCAGGAGTAGATGTTGATAATTAAAGTGGCTAAAAATGTTTATTTGTAGACCTGGTGCAGCTGTACACAAATAACTGCAACACTAACATCTATGCTAATTAATAGGCTACAGATAGAACCAGCTCTGTCTGTCCTTATTACATACATGTCACTTGTTAGACGCTTTTATCCAAAGCGAGTTACATACTCAATACTGTGGGCAATCTCCAAAGGAGCAATTTGGGGTGAAGTGTCTCAGGGACACAACGACATGCTGACTGCAGTGGGACTCGAACTTGCTATCCTCTGATTCGAAGATCAGTGCACTAACCCACTGCGCCACACGCCTCCCTATATTATGATATTGCATTAAAGTGTTACTTTCCTAAAGTTGTATACATTTGTCCACTCATTGCAGGGAAATGTCATACCAATGTGAGAGACACCAATGTGAGAGACACACATCCCTAATCTGCTAACATGTTAGCAAACAATTAGGCTAAATCCCCCCCTGACACATTAGCAGCATTAGCATTGGTTTGGAATCATGTGGCTGTCCAACTGATTCATTTAAGTCCAAATGTTGCTCTATTCAGCAGCTCCAGAGGAAAAATATCTGTCTCTTTAGCTGCTAAATTATCCACTTTCTTCACTAACTTTGACAAAACTGTGTTGCTGTTCAATGAAGCAGAGTTTTGTATTTGCCTGCTGCCTTACGGCCCGTCCACACTATAGCTTCAAAAAAAGCTTGGAGCTGGGCGTGTCTGAAGCTTGGGGATTTTATTCGAGCGCCGCGACCAACAACCAATCACATGAATGTCCCGCCCCCGGCATACAAAGCAAAAAACCCCGGGGATTTTATGCGAGCAATATATATATATATATATATAAACTCCCCAAACAGGCGAAAACCTACCAGTTTCACCCACTGTCTCTGCCACCTCCCTCCATGCCTGGTTCCTCCGGTTTGTATCCCAGTAAATAGTTCTGGTCGTAAAGAACCGGGTGATTTGCTACTGTAATTTCTCGTTTGGAATATGAGGAAATGAACTGCGGTCTGGCTCTCCCAGCTTGCACGCGGTTTGATTGGCTAGCGCTTGAACTGTCAGATTTGCATAAACGGGATTTGATTGGCTGACNATATATATATATATTGCTCGCATAAAATCCCCGTTTTTTTTTGTTTGTATGCCGGGGGCGGGACATTCATGTGATTGGTTGTTGGTCGCGGTGCTCGAATAAAATCCCCAATCTTCAGACACGCCCAGCTCCAAGCTTTTTTTGAAGCTATAGTGTGGACGGACCGTAACACAGAATTGATTTGACANATCTGACAGTTCAATCGCTATCCAATCAAACCGCGTGCAAGCTGGGAGAGTGCTACCGTAATTTCTCGTTTGGAATATGAGGAAATGAACTGCGGTCTGGCTCTCCCAGCTTGCACGCGGTTTGATTGGATAGCGATTGAACTGTCAGATTTGCATAAACGGGATTTGATTGGCTGACGCTGGCTACTCCGGCGTCTCCGGCTTCAGAAGTTGAACATTGTTCAACTTTTGCAGCCTGAAACGCCAGGAATTGGAAACCGTTTTTGAAGCTGTCGAAGTTGAGTGTGGACGGGCCGTAACAGGGTTGTTAATAAAGGTTAAAGAAATGCTGAATTCCCACATGCAAGCAGCCCTTTTTACATGCAAAGTAATTTAATTCAAATTAATATTTATATAAATATCAGTCAGTCAAACTCAGAAATCTTATCCTTTGATTTCCTGTTCATGAAGTAAGAAGACTGTAAAGGATATCTTTTTAATTAACAGGCTACAGACATATCTCCGATAGTAATACAACATTGACATGCAAAAAGGTCAAATTGTTTACCTTGGAAATAGAAATATTGCTTATAGCATCAGTTATACTGACCATATCATATTGACCAGACAAACATAATGTGTATGTGTCAGTCAATTATATAAACTGATATATTTCAAAATAGTTAGAACAAGTTGTGTGTGTCTTGGCTTGTAGTTTAGAGAGCTTTGTAGTTACAGCTTCATTTTACCTTATATATCGAAGAATGATCCCATCAGTTGCACACAGCAAGGTATATTCATGGGAAAATGAAAAAGAAAATAGGGTTTCAATTGATTGAAACTCTGATCTTATGTTGAAGAATCTGTATTTCGAGAAAAGTGGGCATCTGTGCTTGAAATACAAATTGAAAAATGTAATTCCAATGTAAGAGATGTTTTCCACAACTCTGCAAACCCTCTGTAGGATTTTCTCCTGTCGTTTTAAGGCCAAACGTTCATCAAATCAGCGAGAGAGCCAAGAGGAGAGGCCTGCATCCCTGGTGGTTGTTGACAAGTCTAAAGCATATTAAATCCAGTGTCACCAGTGGATCAATACCTACTGAAAGTGTTGACGCTTGTTCACTGGGGGGACGGGGACACTGTGCAGAAGTGCATTTGCATCACACTGCGGTGGAGTATCAGTGCCAGTGTTAAAGTTCACTGCAGAGTGGGGTGGATCAATCTTTGCTCTGTCAATCACAATAAGAATTTAATGAGCAATTCTCAACCACATGCACAAGCTGACCCCGCGGAGATGTAGAGGTATCATTATCGTCTGAGCATTCATTATCTTTTAGCAGGAAAAATCTGAAGCAGTTCGCAATTAAGTTGTCTTTCTTCTAAAATCATAATTTTTTTTGCTGGAAACAGACAATTTGGCTTTAACAGCTGAGATTGCCGAAGACATAATGATTGTAATTTGCCACAAAATATTCAGGATGCTTAAGAAAAACAGTAGGCTACAAAAGGGGAACAAGTCACTAAGAAAAACATTTTTATGATAGAAGTAAGACTTCAAATATCGAATGTAGCATTCAGGCTGTTTATCCTTAACCACTATTTTCTACTTAGTGAACCCTAAGAAGCTTCCTCTTGACCATTTACATGCACAACAACCTATTAAACACACTACAGGAAAGGGAAAACCCCAAAATGCATAATATCACCCATTTAAATAAAGGAAAACAATGCATTGCTCCAACAATTACATTATGGCAGATGCAATTTCCACCCGGGTGTCCATAGCTAACAATGCTACTTACACCCGGGTGTCCGTAGCTAACAATGCTATTTAAACCCGGATTAATAGGCTTTACCATTTGGATATAGGAAAACAATGCATTGCTCCAACAATTACATTATGGCAGATGCTATTTACACCCGGGGTTACCACCTACTGCATGGCAAAGTTTCCAAGTAGCATTAAACTTGGCTAAATTAGCTGTGTTAGCTAATCTTAGAAGAAGTCTGCATATTGGAACATTTCATTTGAATTATACAAACAGTGAGAAATCATAACTTTGTTGGAAAGGGTATATTTTGTGTTTAATGTATCTTACCTTTTATATTTGTATCATTATTAAAGATGTTGCGCGCCTCTGGACCATCGTGAATCCCCATTTTGAGAGTAGGCATGTCGCTTTATGGCATGAAGTGACAATGTTTACGTTTTTGAGGGGTGGGTGTCATGGATGTATAGTGGGTGTAAATAGCCGAATAGCTGCCGTGTGTCTATTTTCACCCAGGTGCAAAAAAACACTCTGTTGCATTATTCCCAATGCGGAAATCTAAAGTCGCTCTATTCTGGTTTCTACCTTCTAACTTATATTTCATATCCTCATTACAGTATATCCTAACAATACATCCTACAATGATTTGAGAATGAATGCCAGATCTTTAATCAGACGTTTAGTTCAGCCAGTACCAAATGTCCTGAGTGCAGCTCCTGAGGTCTGAGAATAATAACCAGTCATTACCTCTCCAAATCCACTATACATAAACTATAGAATCTGCAATTTGCAAAAGTTTTTTCCTGTGCAACTTCCACAGCAAATTAGGCGAGAGAAAGTAATCCAGACAGTGAGAGTCATTAAATATGTATAACTTGACTTGGGAAGTGCTCAGGATATGAAGCACAGTTCACACAGCTTCGCCTGCGGAGATTAGATCGATGGTGACAGGGATGAGGGTGAGGTTAGAGCGATAATGATGCCCAAGAAAACGATAATGGGGTAATAATTAAAGTGATAATGATCGTGATGATGGTGACCTTCATACACAACTGTTTAATGCGATGCATTGCCTCTTAACAAATTATCTATAGAATACCACAAGAAATACCTGTTACATATAGTGCAAAAGGCAAAATAAACCAAACTAAACATAACGTTAAAGAAAATTAAAATCAACAAATGTTTTTTTGGACTCTAGGACCAATACAAATGTAGCTGTAAGGGTTAATATAAGAGATGTTCCAGGTCTTGAGTCCATTAGAGGAGAGACAGACTCATGATCGGTTGCTCTGTCATTAGCTTCCCGCGGTTGACGGTTGCAAATGGTTGGTGTCTTGGTCAAAGTCACATGATCACTTAAAGCCCAATCTGTGGTTGAACTGCACCTGTGGTTTACTCTGAACCCGGGTTATGTGTCCTGTAGAAATGACCTCATAGTTATTATAGAAGCAGAGTAACTTAATCTGCTATAGACAATCATTTAACTGAGGTTTAAGGTAATAAAGTTCAGTATCAAGACACGTTATATCATATTTTACTCATTTTAACAATTGTCCATGGTTATATCGTCTTTATTCAATTCTGTTCATCCTTTATTTGGTTTAACTTTTAATTGCTGGCATAATCATTGACTTATATAATTAAAATGAATGACTGTGAACATGTTGTCGTAGTACTTGTATTGAATTCAACTTGTATTGTTTATCTGATAAACATGAGAGTAGAATTATGTTCAAGTGCAAGTATAAAGTTAATATTTCATATTCATACGGAAATGCGCAGTTTGTCACCCACACCCTTAAACTGTATGTATAATCAAACCAAGGACACACAAACATGCCTATTTGCAAAAGATTGAAAATCTTAGATACTGAAGATCAACAACTCCTTGAAACTGCTATTTGCATTTGCTGAGTTTGCTGCTGGGTGTGTACAAATGGTACAACTCCCCTTCATACATGCCGTACTGTTCACTGTATTCAAACATTGTTCAAATCAAACAGTCTGATCATGTTCACCACCAATCTCTTTGGTTAGCCATGATGACAATGCACCGTCTGCAACAAACCATTGTAAATTAAATGAAGTAATTAACGTAATTGCCAGGAATCTATGTTGCTATTAAGTTGCCACTCCGTAAGAGTAATCATTTGCATCTTATCCACTTAATTGATTGGCACTCGACATCACAAACACAGAGGCCCTCTCATCTTATCTCCCCATTGAAGATTTACTCTCGTCACTTTAAACAACACGCCACCAGAATACTCTTTCATTTACCACAGATGCCTTTTCAGAACAAGTGTTCAGTTCTGGGTATTCATCTCACTGAGGTGGGTTTAACGATAATAACTTCACAATACAGCTCACTCAAAGCTGCAGATGTGATATTATCCTGCAGAACCATAAAGAAGGACCTTAGAAATGCGCGTTCTTTTCTTCTTTGTGTCCTGTTTGAACGGTTTCACTGCAACTTATCTCCTGTTTCATCTTATCTAAAACTCTCCATGGGCTCTGGTCCAGTCATGCTGCTTTCATCTCTGATATAAAAGACTATCCTTCAAAGTTAAGACATTTTTTTTACTTTTTCACTTTTGTTGTTGGCAGAGCTAATGTCAGAATAAGTATTTATTTTACTATCAATGTTCCTGATAATTGAACTACGTTTCTCATGGAGTCTGTCTTCTTTGACAAATCAACGTTATACTGACAGCTGAGTGACATTTTGGTTGTGGAGACCAGAGATGGGGTCGTTACTAAAAAAATGTAATATATTACATATTACATATTACTTTAAAAAAAAGTAATACATTACACTACTTCGTTACTCTCTACATAAAGTAATTCGTTACTTTACTCGTTACTTTACTCGTTANAATACATTACACTACTTATTTACTCGCCGAGCACGTACGAACTGCGCATGCGTGAGTGGCAATAACTCTCCTTACCAGCAGACGGCGGTAGTGTGTATTCGTCATTCAAAACAGGCAACAACCGGAAAACAGAGAAGAAGAACAGACTACGTCTACTTGATATAAACAAACAACAAATAGCGGGTGCGTTCGCTTCACCTTAGCATGTGTTCACAGCAGCGGATAACAGCTTCTGGCCTGGACACAGTTTGCACCTCACCGTCACATTCATGTCTATTATTTGGACGAACTCAAAATAATGGGCATACCTCCATCCCTCGAAAGTTATCGCTGACTCAGCCATGTTTATGCAGCACTGCACGTGGAGATGTAGCCTACAAGTCGCGCAGATTACGTACATATAAACCTGCGGCGGAAACCCCTCTTGTCTGTCAGTGTGATTATGACTTTTAGTAAGTAACGAAGTAACGCGTGTCGGGGCAATGTTAGTAACTGTCAGTGTTGGGTGTAACGCGTTACAAAAGTAACGGAGTTACAGTAATATATTACTTTTTGCTGTAACGCAGTAATGTAACGCATTACTAATTAAATGTGGGTAATATATTACCCGTTACAATGCTCAGTAACGCAGTTACAACACATTTTAACCCGAAATTAAATGGTGTTTTGTTTTTTAANGTTGGTGAAGGAAGGAAAGTTATCGCTGACTCAGCCATGTTTATGCAGCACTACACGTGGAGAGGTGGACGTGCAAATCGCGCAGATTACGTACTTATAAACCTGCGGCGGAAACCCCTCTTGTCTGTCAGTGTGATTATGACTTTTAGTAAGTAACGAAGTAACGCGTGTCGGGGCAATGTTAGTAACTGTAGTGTGATTACTGAATTATAAAAGTAGCGCCGTTACCGACAAAAGTAATATTATTACTTAGTAACAGCCAACTCTGGTGGAGACACAGCTTACAGAATGATTTCGACTATATTAGGTCTTTACCTCACGCCCATCTTTCACGACGTAGTTTTGCATTTTGTCTTTAGGTCTATCGTTGTTCTCACAGCCTTTTTTGTGCATCTATTCTGGTCTAAAATTAGGAAAGGCAACTATTAATTTACGTTTTACAACATTTGGGTGCAAATTCAACATTTGGGCTCAAACAAACCTATTATAAACATTAAATAGATATTAATAAAATATATTATTAATACATTTGAAAAAGAATATTCAAATGTATAATATTCAAATATAAGCTTATGCTTTGCCGAGCCTTGACGTCCTATCCAGGTGAAAATGTCAGTAATTTGGAGTTAAATGAACGCCTGTTTTTCTGAGTGACCGGCCATTTTTCAAGCGTTTCTATTTTGAAAATATCTCAATTTTTCAGAAAAGTTCTAGGGTAGTCACTTTCAGGAACTGTATAAAATGTAGAAAGCTCAAACACAGTATAAAGGATGAGAGCGAGAATCTTAGTTGGTCAAAACAATTGATAGCCCAGGTAAATAGTTAAAAGGCAAAGGGGCGAAGCAAATCTGCAACGATGCGGACGATGTGGACCCAGTCCCTTACACTTCTTTAGTTGTTTGAGACGTTATGATCATTTAGATACATTTTAAAATGATTGTCCGTGATGACTAAGGGTAAAAAAGACAAGCAAGAGTTTTCAGTGAACCGCTGTTTTGAGCCAAAACCTGCCATGACCTGCAAGACTAAACTAGTCATTAATGTTTCTCACCTGAACTGCAGTCAGACCAACTTCTCAATTCTTTTTGACAACAACTCGCTGTGTTTCAGTCTACAATACTTTAACAGATGCTTCCAGACCTCTTTCTGTCCACCTTGACACTCTCCATGCTGCTCTCTATCCAAACGGGACGAAAACAACCTTGTGAACTGCAACAGCGAGACCCCAAGGTTGATGAATCCCATCTCTGAAGATTTCTAAATCAATGTGTTTCTGTCGGGTTGTTCAGTTTGGGCGTTTCTCTGCTCTGCTAGCGTGAAAGCACCCCTGTGCTTAGGCTGCCTAACACCGACCAATCCCAGTCCAGCCGAGAGGAACCGGAGCAAAGTGGATGTCAGCGTGCCTCCAAGATGATGGATGGACCTCACTAGAGAGATGATGGATGACCAGGGTGGCCATGTTTGTTTCATATCATGCAGAGTGAGTTACTATGGCGGTATGGCTGCTCCAGTGACCTCTGGTTGACCTGTGTCAGAGAGAGAAGTCAGCCATGACTTTGGCTGCCTGTTGGAAGACAAATACAGCCGGTCGGTGCAGAAATTCGCTCATGTTTGACCAAGGAAAGACTTCTGTGAAAGTATTAAAAAATATCTCCACTTTTGTTGGGCGTCTAAAGCTACAGCCACTTGTAATTGATTGTGAACTAATGTGTTTTTTTTCCTCTCAGCACAAAATTCCAATAAATTGTGCCAATTAAACAGAGGAAACAATTAAAAAGTCCCACTATCTGCAGCGGGCAGGCTGCGTGGCTCGCTAAGACGTGCCATAAATACGAACATGGCCACTTTTATTTTGGTTTCAAAGTCTCTTTGAGCGCCCCGTCACATTCTGAAATCAACTTGACAAATTGTCGCAGATTACATTCAACAATGTGACAGCGTCTTTTTTGTTTTTCTGAGATTATGTAATTAGAGGGTGTGAATAAAACATTAATTTCCCTTTTTTATTTTACAGTTAAATCTCAATAAAGAAGTTAATTAGTGGTGTTTCAACTGACAACAACACAATAAAACCTCTGCAGCTATTAACGTCAGCCTGTAAATGCTGTGATTTTCATTCACACTAAGTGTTTTTGCAGAGGAAATGCTGTCTCTCTGCACATCTGTCCAATAACCGTAATGCCATATAATTGGGTATTGTCCCGTCAGTCCAGTAAAGGAGGATTGACTGGATTTTACTCTACAATTTAGCAGCTAAGGATGTGCACTCTACAGGTGATTGGGCAGATGAGGCTAGGGGGTACGTGGGTGTCCACCAATCGGACGTTCAGTGGTTTGATCCTGAAATTGATCCCGTAGGCATGACTGCGATATTAAAGTCATTTTCAGGTTTGGGTAGTAATGGATTACATGTAATGGGATTAGGTAGTCAGGATAAAAAAAAAGTAATCCCTTACAATTAAATACAAAAAAAGGCGTTATCAGATTACTGTTACAGTTCAAAAAACGGGGGATTGCTAAAAGGATAACAATGATACTATAAAACTAAAAGGAGCATGTTGTGTTCGATGTAAATGGATCAGATTATATTTCTTCCTTGTAAACTGTACTGTTCTGTATAGGCTAACACTTTAAGTGTGAATCTATACACCCTTTATTTGTTTGATGGTTTTAACGGACGAACTGAAAGTAATCAGATTACATTTTTTTAATGTATTGATACTCAGATTAGATCAAACATTTTTTACAGGTAACATGTTATTTTAACAATGTTTTTTTTTCAAGTAATAAATAATAATAATAATAATGCATTTATTTTACATAGGCGCCTTTCAAGGCTCTCAAGGTCGCCGCACAAACATAGAAAACAAGATACACAATACATAACACCAGCATAAGAGACATAAACAAGACAATGCAGTATATAAATCAAATAATCAAATAAATAAAAACAGAGGATGTGTGATGGATAATGATCAGGGTGGATATGCGAGTGTGAAGAGATGTGTTTTGAGACCTGATTTGAAAGTGGGGAGAGCGTCAGTGTTGCGGATGTCAGTTGGGAGGGAGTTCCAGAGGCGGGGTGCAAAACTCCTTTTTGTAATTCTAGTGGTTGTTAGCGAGTGGTCCCGAATAGCATTATACATGAAAGTGGTAATCGCACTACTTCTTCAATTTGTGTTGGTGTATTAAGTGTAAGTACCATCTTGTCGCTGTTGCAAATATGATATCGAAACACAATAAGTGTTGTCCGTTTTGTCATTGGAGAGATTTTCATATGTGTTAAAGAGGTACTCTTGAACTTTTGTGTTTGTTTGCGGGTGTTGACTACTCCTTTTATCTGGAGGGGAGGCTGTGGCTCAGTGGTTAGTGTGCTGGACTTCGAATCAGGGGATGGCAAGTTCGAGTCCCACTGCAG